>NC_056750.1:1792641-2075141 GCF_019279795.1 Protopterus annectens
CTCACTAAACAGAAAAAGGGCTGCTTACCGAGTGTAAAATAATGGCTCACTCACTCTCCCCTTCACTAACATGCATGCATACACTCACAGACAGACATAAACACACACACACACACACACACACACGCACACATGCACACACGCACACACGCATACACGCACACACGCACACACACACACACACACACACACACACACACACACACACACAATTTTTTTGCCTTCTTTTTTATTTCACATTTTACACTTCTCAAACAGAAAATGTGCTACTTAGTAAACATAAAATAATGATGGCCATTCGTTTTTCTCAGTCTGAGCTTCATGGCAGCTTGATATGCTGCCATGAAACAGTGGACTCATTTTTTAGCGGACATTACTTGTACATTAATACCCTGCTGGCGAACATTTGTTCTCCAATCAGGGTGCTGATGTACAGTTTGCCTGTTCTCTAATAAAAATAAAAGAATGCCCAGAGAAGCTCTATGGCCTGAATACAAAAGCAGAAGACCTCATTATCTCTGAAAGGTCCATATTCCCCCAATAAAACCCACCCTGGATGGGTATTATTATGCAGAGAAATGGGATACTTTTATGCTACATTTTTTTTCAGTACTGATGCTAAATAGTATTTAATTTGGTTATGCAAATTATTTTGGAATCCAAGTACAGTAGCTATCGGTGAACTAGATAAGACAGATAGTAGGGTTAGTAAGTTGCCTTTTGGAATAAAATATAATTCTAAACTATAATAGATTTGTGAAAAATAAAATATTCTCTTTATTGCATTAACTGGATGTGGAAGTAGAAATGTATATTATGGGCATTAATTACTCTTGAACAACAGGTTTGTGGTATTTCATTAAGTAACACATTATTGTTTCCATAATATTAATTAATGTAATTATTTTAAAGGAAGATTACCATATTAATATCAATAGCAACCCTAAGAATATATTTCATTTGATTGGTATTGTGAATGATTTCCTTTTATGTGGAGTGCTTAATATAGAAATAAGTATTGTGAAAAAGAATTCTTTGAAGCAGAATGTATGTTTATATCTTTTAGAATATTTTACAGCATATTACTATTGTTTAATATATGCGTACAATCAGAAATTATCATTCCCTTTTTCATTTTAAATGACAGCTTCATATAATTGTATACTATCTACTCCTCAGAATTAAATACATCAGAAACTGATAAAACTGATGTGTTTATTTTCATGTTCATAACAACACTGTTTCATATATTAAATATTTTGCCATAGTATGTTGGGATAGGAACTGTACAAAAACACAGCATTTGATTTGGGATAGGAACTGTGTAATCATTCTCCAAGATAGAAGCCGTAGTTAAGAGATCCATTCTGGGCAGTTAGAGAGTGTGCTCTATGATCAATTTGTACTGTTTGACTATTTAATTAACCTTAATGATGTATATAGCAAAAGAACACTTGTGCAAATAGCTGTTAGTTGGTTTGTTAGTGTATTTGTTCCTGTATATAAAATTTCAATAAAACACATTTTTAAAAGAGAAAGTAGATAGTATGATAAAAAGAAGAATTGTGTTATAATAAATCCTGAGATAGGGTGAGTGATACATTTGTACCTTCTAGCGGGCTGAGACAGAGTAGATTGAAACAGATGTATAGGCAAAGCTAAAGCTTATAATAAGGAAGCTGGATATGGCTGTCTTGGACATTGGGGCCTTTATGCAAAGATGCGTGTTGTTGAGGACAAAAAGGAAGGAAGGAAGTGCATTGGTAGCTAAACAGGGAAAGTAGGCATGGGAATAGAAACCACAAATGAAATCATTTGAAGAAGAAAATGAGGGGCCTAAAAATGAAAACAGAGGTCCTGGGGATATTATAAGGGGTTCCTATTACATGAGCGAATGCTAGAAATAGCGAATGCTTATTTGTTCAACTCAAATGCATGAAACCACAGAATATCGAAGGAACGGATCAGGGCTGTTCTCTGGGCTGTTTTCTTCACTGTGGTGCGATCTTAGAGTTGGTATATTTAAGGTGGGGGGCACAGCACCCCACATCAGGGGGGTGGAAGGCAAAGCCTCCCACTTTATGTTTTTTTTCGCTTATCCGTTCCTTCGAAATTTTGTGGTTTCTTGCATTTGGGTTCGATAATAGATCGTTCACCATTTCCAGCATTCGATCATATAATATGAACCCATTATACGATAGCAGAAACCAGATAGATTTTTAAGTGTCAGTCCAGCTGACAGTTAAGAATACCCAAAGATTAGATCCCTAAGTAGACCTGGCCAATAGTGCGGGGAAGATAGTTAGAGGACAACAAAAAAAGGATATATTTGTTACTTTACATACCTTTGCAGAAAAAGACTGGCTGCTAAGGGCTAATAATGCCTGAGAGGAGGTTGAGGAGAGTGAAAAGTACTTGTGGAATGGTTTATAGCAACTGAAGGGTATAGCCTTAATTATGAGTCCCCTAAAAGAAGTGGGAGCTGCAGTAAAAATGGTGTACCCTGCAGTTTTAAAAAATTACCTATAGGGGCAGGGTACAATATTATAAACAATAGAAGAGGCAACAAACAATTGCTAAGTAATCACGAAAGGGAGACAGGCTAGGTGGTATCTGGGAATGCACAGAAAAGAAGTAGGGCTTGGCAGAGTTGAAGTTGTGGCTATTAATGGAGAGGTCTGGATATGTGTTATCTCATGGAAATGAATTCCTGATTCAGTGGAGGTAGGTTCAGCAGAAGTTACGCAGATGGGAAGCACTAGGGGGTTACCTAATATAAACTGGTGGGAACTACAAAGGTGACAATGGCCTACAAGAATGTGAAGAAGGGAAAGAGCAATGGAAAAAGAAGGAATAAGAGAGCAGTTGCATATTAAACATAATGAGCAAAAAAAGGTTTATAGTTCGGTTTATGGGGTTAGCCTGAAGGAGGTGGAGGAAGGCTAGTCTTGAAGAAGAAGGGAGTATGCGGGAAAGTAGCCCATGTGGTGAAAATCTACAGCCAGCCATGAAGTTACTGGAAAAAGGAGAAGCCAAAACTAAATTAGCTAGGCATATGGGAGAATGGGAAGATGGAGGCACAAGAGATGGAAAAGGCACACTCCTGGTATGTTGCTATGAGTTTCCTATCTTCTCTGAATTAAGCTGAACCCTGAGGAAAAGGAGAGAGAAGATGGCATCACTGAGAGGAAGAAGTGAAAGTGAAAAACTGAGAGAAGATGACATCACTGAGAGGAAGAAGTGAAAGTGAAAAACTGAGAGAAGATGACATCACTGAGAGGAAGAAGTGAAAGTGAAAAACTGAGAGAAGATGACATCACTGAGAGGGAAGAGTGAAAGTGAAAAACTGAGAGAAGACGACATTACTGAGAGGAAGAAGTGAAAGTGAAAAACTGAGAGAAGATGACATCACTGAGAGGAAAGAGTGAAAGTGAAAAACTGAGAGAAGATGACATCATTGAGAGGAAGAAGTGAAAGTGAAAAACTGAGAGAAGATGACATCATTGAGAGGGAAGAGTGAAAGTGAAAAACTGAGAGAAGATGACATCACTGAGAGGGAAGAGTGAAAGTGAAAAACTGAGAGAAGATGACATCACTGAGAGGAAAGAGTGAAAGTGAAAAACTGAGAGAAGATGACATCATTGAGAGGGAAGAGTGAAAGTGAAAAACTGAGAGAAGATGGCATCACTGAGAGGAAGAAGTGAGAGTGAAAAACTGAGAGAAGATGACATCATTGAGAGGGAAGAGTGAAAGTGAAAAACTGAGAGAAGATGACATCACTGAGAGGAAGAAGTGAGAGTGAAAAACTGAGACATTTTAAAGTGGAGATGACAGAGGTGATCAAAGCAGAAAAGTAATATCAAGAACTGGACAGCCAGAAGTGGTCATTTAAAAAGGGGAGAGAAGTGATGGTTTAGCTAGTAAACAAGGCTATGTTTGGACTGCATATTATTAAACAGGTTGTTTTTTTCATATGTATTATCTATAAAATAATACCAGACACATCAATTGAAGTTCAGTACATACATCTGATAAAATATGCAACCCTTCAAATATATGACTAATGGTCTATGATCTAATACCTACACTAAAACTGAATACTTTCATTCAAATGCAAACCTTAGTGACATAACAATGTCCATTGTTGAATTTAATGCTGTCATATTATGTTTAATAATGAGAAATTGCAGTAAAACAACTATACAATGAAATTATCAGTGGAACAACACAGGTATCAAGATAAAACAATACATTTACAGTGAAAGCTTGACTAAGACCAATAAAATTACAAGTTCCTAGACTAAAAACATTATCTCACCTCTCACAATATAAATGCACAATTTCTCCTAATATATGGGAACCTAGGGGCCATCTGTCACAAGGGAAGCCAAACTCCTAGTCTGGGGTGCTAATGGCACAGCTCAATAGCAGTAAATACCCCGATCCCCATAAGAAAACTAGGGATTATGGTCTTGCCCAGAAACAAGCTCTAAACAAGAAGACCATTTTGAAAGTCACGCTACCTCTTTACCTTTCCTTCTAGCAATCACCTTTTCCACCTTGTAGAAATCTTTTAAAATTTGCCAATATCTTGAATTTTGGATGCCTAAACAGGTTGTTTCTGAATATCCGAATCAGTTCATACAACTATATCTCACAGTGCAAAGGAAAAAAAACTATATATGCATATACGTGTATGCATTGCAGGAAAAGTAAAGGCTGGACTTCTGCAAGAAGTGGGGTGTGATTAGTTGAATAATACTGGAACAAGTTTTTTTTTCTTTTGTTTGTTTGCTTTTTTCTAATAATAATAATAATAGTACTGTAGGTAGCATGATATGAATGAAGTACGACAGTCTGATGTTTTGCATGTCATCCTAAATGGGGTTCTGTGTTACATATATTCTCTGTTATGTAATTACAAAGGAAGTGACTGTTTGACCGTTTATAAAGATGTGCATTGTTTTTATTTAACTGAAGCATGTGACATAAACCATATTAGTAGGGGTGTGTTTAGAGCATATTTACCAGGAAAGTTTGCAAATTACAGCTGTATAGGTTTTTTATTTTATTTTATTTTTCTGTATACTTTTTTCCCGTGTCATAGGTTCATAGGTAGGTACTAGGCTATCGGCCCAAGGGCCTACACAAGCCTAGCCAACAAGGTTCCCTGGCTTACACCACCCAAGAAAGTTATTTTCCTGTGCCACTGTCGAGCAGAGACACAGAAGTGATCCCCAGGGTGTATTTCCTATTCCCCATCCACTCATCAAGATTTTTCTTGAAGAGTGCTAATGAAGAACTTTGCTTGACATATACGGGTAGCCTGTTCCAGAGCATAGGAAGTCTCTGGGATAGGAATCTATCCCTCCAGCATGTCCTGTTTATTGTGGTGACAAGGTTTAGGTCCCTAGAGCGTGTAGCTCGGAGGGATTGGGATTTCTTTAGGTGTAGCATGTCCAACAGCTCTGGGTTTGACATAGCTTTATATGTTAGGCAGACATCACCTCTGAGTAGGCGATATGCTACGGAGTAAAGCTGGAGTTTTTTGAAGCGATCAGTGTAGGGCATTTGTTTGAGTCCAGTAATCCTCTTTGTGAGGTACTTCTGTGGCCTTTCCAGCTGCTGCAGATGTCTTGTGAGGTACATTCCAAAAGGGGCATTGTACTCTATAATGGGTCTAATGAATGTCGAGTAGAGGGGAATGATGACCTCTTTTTTCCTGGATGAGAACCCTTTTATGATGAGGTGTGCCACGTAGAAGGACTTCCTGACTACTGTGGTGATGTGACTATCAAAGGAGAGACTACTGTCCACCTGGGTCCCAAGGTCTCTTATCACACATTCGGTGTTAAGTAGATTGCTGCCTATGTGGTAGTTCATGGGTACAGAGTTTTTACCAAAGGGGATGACACTGCACTTTTTGCCATTGAGCTTGAGGCCGTGGCTCTGACACCAGGCATCTGTCTCAGAGAGGCCCTTCTGTAGGATGTTCACATCATTTGGGGACTTGACTATGGCTCCTAGTTTGCAGTCATCTGCGAACTTCGTTAGTCAGAGGCCTTCTGTGTTAGCCTGTACTTCAGAGAAGTAGATACCAAACAGGAGTGGTCCCAGGACGGAACCCTGTGGTACTCCACTTGTCACTGGTTTGAGGTCAGATTTGGAGTCTGCAACTTTTACAGTGTGGGCTCTGTCAGTGAGCCAGTTGGCAACCCATCTTGTGACATAGGGATTTATACCTAGTTTATTGAGTTTAGCTATAATTCCAGAATGGGGGATGGTGTCGAAAACCTTGGCGAGGTCAAGATAGGCTGTGTGAACCACCTTACCCTCATATACAGCTTTGGTGACTGCCTCAAAGAAGTTGATCAGGTTCAGGAGGCATTATCTGTCTTTCACAAACCCGAACTGGGTGGGATCCAGAGTTTGGAGGTTACCAATGTCTTTGTTTATGAGTTCCATGATGATACGTTCCATGGCTTTGAAGACCAGGCTCATCAGGCTAATAGGTCTATAGTTCCCGGGATCAGTGGTGGCTCCCCCTTTGTGGAGTGGGATAACTGTTGCTGTGTGCCATTCAGTGGGGACAAAGCCTGATGCAAGGCTATTATTGATCATGATGCTTACGTGGGGAGCCAGTTCATTCTGAAGTTCGTGTAAAATGCAGCCTGGGATGTTGTCCGGTCCCATGGATGCTGTGTTTTTGGCTTTAGAGAGTGCAGCTTTCACCTGCATAGTTGTGATTACAGGGACTCTGCATTCTTCCTGTATAGATATGGGCCCTTTAGGGGGTGAGGGGGGTTAAAGTTAGCACTGAACCTATCTGCCAGCATGTTGGCAATATCAGTTGGTTCTGTAATTTTTGTGCCATTGTGCTGTAACTCAGAGCAGATCTGGGTGTTGCCATTGAGATTCTTGACATAACTATGGAATGCTTTGTGGTTGTCCTTGGCATTAGTGGCGATTTTATTTTCGTAGCTAGCTATGGAGGATCTTATAAGGGATCTCAGCTTCTTACTGAGGCTGACCAGGAAGCTCCTCCACTCATGGGATTTTACTCTCTTTTGCAACAGTTTCTTCCTTCTGTTGTACAGTTTGTTTATGGCAGGGGAACACCAGATTGGCTTCCTTTTTTTTGGAGGATAGCGTCTTGGTTCTGTTTGGGATACCACGATCCATGCACTCATGCACTCATGCAAGTGCTTATAGAGTGCATTTGTGTAGGATTCAGCAGTTGTAACTGTATTGTCCATCTGCATTGGTGTCTTAAGAAGCATGAAGTTGGCTTTGGAGAAATTTTTTACTGTGGTTTCCTTAATGAGGGGTGGGGGTGGGATGTGGATATCAAGGGTAATTAGCTTATGGTCGGATTGGACCAATGAGGAGTTGACTTCAGGTGTGGAACACCGGTCACTCATGTTGGTAATGACTAGGTCTAGGATATTGTTGCCCCTGGTGGGGATGTGGATAAGTTGATCTAGGGCACTGGAGTTTATGAATTCCAGAAAGTGTTGCGCTAAGGAGTTGGTACATGAGTAGTTTTCCCAGTTAATGGTGGGGTAGTTGAACTCGCCCATTATTAGGGTGTTTGGTTGAACCCTAATATTTTCCAGTAAATCAAGAAAAGAGGAGTGGGAATCTTGGGACATGGTGGAGGATCTGAAGCAAGCTACAATTTGGATTGCAGTTTTGCCAAGAGTTAGTTGCACTTGGATAACCTCGGATGCATTATGGTGAGCAACTAGCCTGGAGGTGTGGATATCCTTAATGAATATGGACACACCCCCATCTTTGGTGTTTTGGTCCAGGTTACATGGCCAAAAAGTGTGGTATGAGTTATAGCCAGGTAGTGCAGGGGTGCTCTCTGGAGCCTTGAACCAGGTTTCAGTCACTGCACAGATATCGATGTTCTCCATTTTAAGGAGTGCCTCAAGTGAGTGCATTTTGAAATTTAGACTTCTAGCATTGAGTAGCATTACCCTCAGTTGTTGCTTGCCTGTTCCTGTTATGGTGGTGAATTTGTTACTTGAACCCTGCCTAAAAAGGCACTATAGGAACACAGTCAGATATATAGGGTATACAAGTGTGAAATGTCTCCTGTATAAATGTTGCATCTATCCAGAAAATATGCTATTTGACCTCTGAAAGGGGATTTGCTCAGAATATATACAGAGAAAAATTCACAATGTTAAGGTGTCTGTATAGGGGGACTGATTGTTTTTTATGTTTACTTGTTTTTTTTTGTTTTTATGTTTGAATTTTGAGAAAAGTATAAACTATAAAAATGTGAAGGGAGGGAGAGATGTTATGGTTAGGAGCTAAATCCGAGTTGAGAGCATTTATATCCAATACTTTATAAGGATGTGGGAAATATGAAATGTTTTAGATTATAGAAAATGAACTATCAGAAATAATAGATTGTTCTGTTTGTTGCAGTGTGTGTGTGTGTGTGTGTGTGTGTGTGTGTGTGTGTGTGTGTGTGTGTGTGTGTGTGTATGTGTGTGTGTGTGTGTGTGTGTGTATGTGTGTGTGTGTGTGTGTGTGTGTGTGTGTGTGTGTGTGTGTGTGTGTGTGTGTGTGTGTGTGTGTGTGTGTGTGTGTGTATTTGTATAAAAGATGTGTGTGTGTGTCTATTCAGCAGGGGTGATACAGGGGGTATTCTTAGGGAAAAAAGAGCAAGGACACCAATGGAAGAATTAGCACAGGGAAGCTGTGATGCTAGATTGCTGTAGTTGCTATGGCCCAGTGGAACAGTTGGAAGTACTGGTACTCCAGCTTGGCATACCCAAGGGCTTGCAAGGTCCAGTCCATAAGTCTAGGGGGTTAGGGAGGGTTTAGGAGTGCAGCTCTGAATGTGGGAGGCATAAACAGCCCTATGAAAAGAGAAATGGACGTGACTAAATTAGTGAAAAAAAGAATAGCTAGAACACCTTCACAGGAGCTTAAAGTCAGTACAAGGGAAATGAAAAATTAGAGAGGGGGGTAGCAGCAGATGGAGAATATGTGGAATGAAGGAGGAGGAAAGACAGGTTAAACATTTTGGAAAATGGGATTAGACAGGTTGTGAGTTGAAAATGAAATGAAGGATGAAAGGAAGGTGGGTATTTTGACAGGGTAATGTATAAAATGAGGGTGTTTTTTGGTCTGAACATGGATTGCATTGAGACATTGAAAACATCTTTGAAAGAGTAAGGAATCTTAAAAAGGAGGGTGATAGGATTGACTTAGACAAAGTTTAATGCAGTGTTAGGCCCACAGCTGAATAGACTATATTGGAGAATGGAGAATTCCAAAAATTGAGAGATTTTGGAAAATGGCATGGGAAAATGGGTCTATATTATAACATCAAAGTCTTACAACTTTGAATGTTATAATATCGAACCCAGTACAGTGATACACCAGAAAACCGAACAATCAGAATAGCGAATTTTTCCCAGGGAAAAAATTTGCTCTTCCGGCAAACATACGCACAAGTACACCAAAATAAATAATCCACACACACACACACACACACACACACACACACTTCACAAAACCCTACACTAAACCATACATACACCACTAGCTATCCACTTACCTTAACCCAACCCTAACCCTAAGGTCTGTCACTATCGCACACTCATCTTACCCGTTCCCTAACCCTAACTCACCTACCCCACCCTAACCCTCACGTCCACACAATCGCACACTTACCTGACCCGTGCCCTAACCCTAACTCACCTAACCCATGCCCAATTGCGCGCTCACCTTCATTCGCACACTTACCTTAACCCAGTCTGTAACCTTCACTCCACAGTCGAGGGAATAGCAAAGCTGCAGAAACGGCCCACCGAATACTTTCCCTAGGAAATTATTCAGTGTTCTGCTGCTTCACTATTTCCAGCGTTCACTCTGCTGGGTTCAATATTATAACATTCGAAGTTAAAAGACCCGGGAAAGCTGTGATTGATAGATATTTTGAGAGAAAGATGAGGAAGAGAGATGGAGTATTCATTACTTTTCATTTGTTGATGAGGTTAGTCCCACTAAGCTAGTAGCCTCTTCATAAGAGAGACCCAAGGTGGTATTTATACTGCTGAAGATTTACCAGGGTATTGGGGATCTTCCGGTACACTTGCAGTTTCTGTTTCAGGTGTAGTAGTGGGCCAGAGAAGCAGCGGGAAAGAATGCTTGCACCTTTGGGTGATAGCAGTAGTGAAATGATCATGATAAAGGCTGTAGAGCCTTTTGCAGATGAAATGGATGTACAGAAGGGTAAAGGAAGAAAAGAGAATGAATTTAAGCTTTGAGAATCTGCGGTTTGTAGAGGCAGTGACTTAATAATCTTAGAAAAGGCAGTTGAGCCTTCTGAAGTGTTAGATGAAGTGGCAGAGTGTGGGAGAAGCAGAGGAAGGTATGCCAACCTTCTAATTTAAATAGGGTTGAAATAGCAGGTGACAGAGTAAAAGGAAAGGCAGTCAAGCCTTTCAGTGAATCAGTGGATATATTTCAAATACAGCTGGTCAAGCAGGATAAAGGAATGAAAAAAGGATGTGTTATTACAACCCTCCAATTGGGAGGGTTACAGGAGGATTTATTAAGAGATATGTTTTCAGCAAGTGAGACAAAGTAGGAGAGAATTATTGTGGGGGGGCACTGGACAAATGACAACATGATGAAGTACAGACGATAAAAAGGAAAGTGCAGATCAAGAAGAAAACTTATGTGGATACTGTGAAGGAGAGAGCTGAAAAAGGTGGAAAATTATTCAGAAGTTAAACAGAAGAAGAAGTATACAGTGAGGATTTATAATAAAGAAGATAAAGTGATAGATAAGCAGTATGGGACAAAGTCATTTTACCTTTGGGCACAGAAGTGAGTGAGGTAAGAGCATTTATTCATTTGTATAAAGAACATTTTGTGGCATTATTTTTGAAAACAGGCTTGTGATACAAAATGTCTTGGGGGGGAATATGAGAAAAAAGACTGCTATCCTTGGAACTTACATGTCTTTAATTAATTTAACAGACGGACTAAAAGTAAATTACATATTCAATTCAGAACAGAAAAAGAGACTAAACACATTTAAGTAAAATGTGTAAAAATATGTGTAAGGTAACAGAGGATTATGGACTGGGAGATGGGACTGTAATGTTGTTTTAAAAAAGGAAAATGAGAAAATTATGCATAATCTGAGTATTATAAACGCTAAAGGGGAAAATGGGATTGTCAAGTATTGGGGAAGCCTAAAACCTGTTTTATTGTGGTATGTCTGATCACATAATTGAAAGCTATGATAAAGGAAATATTATATTTGTACAGAAATTTGGACATGATGCCAGAAATGAGTGTTAAAATGTTATAAATGTAACAATGTGGAGCACTAATGGATGAATTGTGAACAAAGAAAAAAATGAGAATGAAAGAGAAATATATAGTTCCCCAAATGTACAAAAAATTAGTACAAAAAGAAAAGGAAGAATTAATAGAAAAAGCGAAAACGCTCAGAACAAAGTAATGAAAATTTTATAGACAAAAAAAAACAGGGAAAAAGATATGGAAGAATTTTCAGACATAAACAAAGAAGAAGATGTAAGTTGGACATTGGTAAAAGGAAAACAAAAACAACTCTATACTTAAACAAGTAAGAGAAAGAAAAAGAAAATTTATAGGAATTAAGAAAAAGGAAAAGGGGAAAGGATGAATATTTAGTAATTAATAGTAAAGATATTAAGACAGCAAGCAAAAGGAGGTGAATGCTGAATAGTGACTGTTAATGTAAATAGTAGAAAGAATTTGGTTTGGAAAATAAGCATTCCAGAATGGTGCAAAAAACTTAGAAGATACAAAATTTATGACTACGGAAAAAAATTACAAACTGAATCATTATGGGGAGTTAACATTGTGCGGAACTTAGGCAAAGAAGTATATTCTGATGGGTCTGTATCACTTGATCAAACATTTAATTGAGCAAATCGCTATTTGTCGAACCCAATTCAGCGAAAGCTCAATTAAGTGAACGATTATTTAAGCGAACTTGGAAGATACAAAACTTATGGCTAAGGAAGAACAGGAATGGTTGCAAACTGAATCATTATGGGGAGGTAACACTGTGTGGAATTTAAGCAAAGATGTATGTTCTGGTGGGTCTGTATCACTTGATCAAACATTTAATTGAGCGAATTGCTATTTGTCTAACCCAATTCAGCGAAAGCTCAATTAAGCAAACAATCATTTAAGTGAAAAGCTTCCTAGGATAAGTATGTTGTTGGCCATCATCGAGAGTTTGCCCTTTTCCCCACTGTAGTGCGATCTCGGAGTTGGTTGGAAGGGTGTGGTGGGCAAACCCCTCACATTGGAGGGTGTGGGGGCAAAGCCCTCCACTTTGGAGAGTTTTAAATTTTCTTGTGTTTGTTATGGTCATTTGCTGGTACAGTATTTTTTTTTTTCCCTAGGAAACTTTTCACTTCGATGATCATTCGCTTAAGTAAGCTTTCATTGAATTGGGTTCAACAAATACCGATTCATTCAATTAAGCATTCAATCAAGTGATATAGACCCATTCTGGTATAGGGATTCTATGTCAGAAATCTGTTAAGATATTAGATGTGACATTACTTATAATGGGAAGGATTGCAGTTCTAGATATTAGATGAAAGGAACAAGTATATTGAATTATTTATTTTACTTATTTATTTGACATTTTACTGGGAAAGTCTGATTCTGTGGGTAGCCAATTTTCAGAAGCGGCCCGGGGAGAAAAGCTCCATATTCTATAATACAGTACATAATATGATATAATAAAATGCAATAGTACAATACAGTAGTGTCAATACAGAGTAGACAAAAATGAAAATGAAACAGGTCTAGCAGGAATGAGAATCAATAAATACTTAAACATTTGTATGTAATACAGTCACTCAAAGTATGCTTTGACATTGTTATACATTTCTCAGGACTGTTTGTTATCCTTGCTTACTTATATTTATTTACATATGCTAGCATGGTGGTAGGAGGACATTGTGGAATCATTTTCTAAGATTGCAGCATAAGTTAAGAGTTCCATCCTGTGCAATCAGAAATTAGAAAATGTTAGTGATAAATAGCAGGCCTGTGTTATAATTAATAGTACGAAGGGCACATGATGCATTTGTATTTCTCATAAGTTGAGATTGATTAGATTGAAAGAGCAGAACATTATGCTGATAAGGGCAGACATGGAACAGCTAAGTGCAGTGGTGACTTACTAGGGACAGAAAGTTCAAGAAATAGAAGGTACAATAAAATCATATGAAGAAGAAAGTAAAGCTTAATGAATGAAACCAGTTGGCCTGGTTTCCACACATGATGACATGAGCAATCAGTCTAGGTGTGAGAATGGGCTGGAGTGCAGAAGATGACAACCCAGTAGGTTATTTAAGTGTGGGTCCAATTAATGGCTAAGGACAACCCAGGTTTTGATCCCCAGTTAGATTGGCCCCATACAATGAGGAAGAGAGGTGGAAAGCAACAAGAACAGGACATTAAATCACCTCACTGCATAGCTTTGGTTTAAAGGATTGGCTGTTATACCATGTGATTATAGAAAAGGTGCTGAATCATAGCTAGAAGGAGAGTATATTGCAGACAGACAGACACACACACACACACACACACACACACACACACACACACACACACACACACACACACACACACACCAAGTAGCCTGGAGGTGGATTAAAACCCCTACCTATCTAGTCTTACACACTATAGATTGCATGTGCCACAGCTTAAGTCTGAAACCACCATGTCTGCTGGTAGTTTTAAGGTGGATGACATCATCAGGTCTTGTAGAAGAGGGCAGTTAGGAAGCCAGAAGCAAGTTACAGAGCCACAAGGTTCATACCCAATGAAGGTAGATATCCAATGAGGGCATGGAAGTTGTTTTGTAGGGACACACACACACACACACACACACACACACACACACACATACACACACACACACACACACACACACACACACACACACACACACACACACACACACACACACACACACACACGCACCAAGTAGCCTAGAAGTGGATTAGAACCCCTACCTATCCAGTCGTATACACTACAGATCACATTACTTATCGCATGTGCCACAGGTTACATCTGTTGCTTGCAAGCACAGTACCTGTGCATTATACAAACTAGGCTTGTGTTGAACAGAATCTGTGGTCTGCAGAGTGATATTGCTATGCAATGTTATCTGCCTCTAGTAGTAATGTTTAATTTTGTCATTGCATGTATGGTCAGGGCACATTGTCCCAGACTGCAGTGAGATACCTGTTTTTACCCTAGCTATGTGTGTACAGTTACCAGTATGGCCATGTCTGGCTGCTTGCAGTTACATAGGCATACCTGTGGGCAGAGAGAATGTGCCCTGTCTATACATGCACTGACAACATTATACATTACACCACCTGCTCACCTGTGTGTCTTTACATGGTGAAATCCACCAGGCACAAGAGTCTGTAGGTAAGTGGATTATGTACTGTTGCATCCTTAGTTTGGATCCTTTGAGCAACAGTATGGCTGTGTGATAGTGCAGATTTACTCACCATTATTAGGGTATGTCAGACAATACAGACATCAAAGAAGTAATCTCCATGGTATCCCCGAAGTATCAAAACAACCCACTAAAGTGTAGTGGGTCTAAAAACAAAACAGTGTAAGAAACTTCTCTGTGTGGAAGATTTTCAATCCATATATTTCTAGTTAATCACTGTATATTAATCAGATCAGACAATAGTAGTAGAAGTAGCGAACGTAAACTCAAGTCAAAAAGTAATAATAGAAAATATATAATTCTACAGCATTACTAAGTATTCAAAAGTAATCCAAGCAAGGCAGGCAGTCGGTTTCCAGTCGAAAATCCTTTATTAAGTACACAGACAAGCGATCCAAGTAAAACAAAAATAGAGTAATAATTTCCTCACAAGCTTTCTAAATATATATATATATACTTTTAATCAGGCATGGGAGTGGTTTATTGTGCTGTAAAACAAAGTGTTATTGGTACACATGTTAAATTCACATCCCTTCCCCCATCAGTGTGACATTCGAGCTGGTCCTGCCCTACCTAGTAGCTGTCATAATAATATATAGCCCTAATGTACTTTAATGGTACATCTTATTTAACCAAATTAATAAGTCTGTGATTTTATACAAGGCAATATACTACATGGCTGGAAATATATCAACCTTAGTTCATTTTGCGATCAAAAATTATATATAAATATACACATATATTTTGCATGTAAAAATCAGTTTCTATTTTCATAACCTATTGTTAACAAAGATTGCTTTTGTCCTTCTAGACTTCTTCAGGTCTGTGTACAAGAACCCTAAAAACCTATATAATTGTATAATTAGTTAGTATTGTTATTGCCATCATTTTGAATAAAGTGGAAAAAAGAGAACCAGAAAAAATAAAAAAATAAAAAAATATATGTATGATGATGGAAACAAAATATACACTTAAATTTCAAATTATTTAAAATGGTATTTAAAACCAATTTGTAGAAAAAAATAAAATAGCAATTAATCATGTAAACAATGTGGCAATTTTCTAAGTTCCAGTGCACTTTTAATTGAACAGTAGTAGTTTAGTCCAGGCTTTCTAAAAGAGTTCAGCTTTAATTGCCACATGAGTTCCTGTTTCTCCTGAATATTCGGGATGTCTCCTTCAAGATCATCCATGTCTATGTGATCCACTTCACAACTGTCCCAATTTTCACAGAATGTCCAGAGGTTTGCCTCATATGTTTGGTCTGTTCCTCAACATCTGTGGTCTTCTGGTTGAATTATTGAATAATGACGTCACTACATTATGCTAGTTACAGACAAACATTTGTGTTTCAGACTTTATATCCTTCAGAACATATGTAATAATACAACACCTTTACTTCCAGCAACTTTCTATGTTTATTGAAACAATACTTACACAATCTACCCCTATGCTTGGGCCTTTGTCCACCCAGTCTTTCTGGCTTTTTCCACATGTCTTGCACTAAGCGGTTGAGAGGTATGATAGTCTGTGAACACACCAACATAGTACTACGTCACATACAAAAGATGTGAGTAATTCCACATTAGAACCATCAACACCATCACCCATGCTAGCTTCCCTAGTCCACTGAGCCATATAGGTCACCAGACAGAGAGGAGTCATTCACCACACAATCGACGGCATATATATGTACATTGTTATCCTGCCTGAATACAGGCATACAATGTGTGAGCGATATCTATGTTACAGCTCTGGGATTGCCTGGTCCACTCATATACCATAGCTGATTTTCTGTTAAAGCAGTTATATTGGTACACTGCTGTGTTGGGGTGGGGGAACAACAGCACATGATCAGCTTAGGTAGACAGTTGTCCAAATATCATGAGTGCCCACTGATTAACATCTTCCTTGCCTAATGTCATGAATATTCCAAACCATGAGACCTAATAAATATTTTGGAACAAATACTGTTGGACTGCATATCTGTAGTCCCCTGTGGCTGTTACATCTGTCCAAATAGCCCACTATATTTCCTTGCATAACCGCATCAGATCCATACATACAATACCATATTACAATAATCCTTACAGTTAGTGGGTAGGTTAAAGTCTTACCTTGTGAATGCAGCAGTTGACAGACCTGTAGCTCAGGGCTGACTCTGTGTGATGTAAGTGGTACGCAGCCAATACATGTACAGGTACGGGTTCATATTACATTATTGAACTTCCAAGAGGTCAAACATCAGATGTTCTAACTTGGTAGATGGAAATGTAATAACATCGAAACATCAAAACAAATCAAAATGAAAAACACACGCACAACACAAGCACATCAAAAACCTTATAAACCTACACTAAATCTTGCATACACAACTACCTATGCACTAACCTTAACCCAAACCCTAAACCTAAAGTCCGTCACTATTGCACACTTACCTTACATGCGCCCTAATCCTAATGTCCATCACTATCGCACACTTATCTTACCTGCGCCCTAACCCTAAAGTCCGTCAATATAGCACACTTACCTTACCCATACCCTAGCCCCAACATCCGTCACAATCACACACTTACCTTAACCCGTTCCGTAACTTTTGCACCACAGTGGAGAAAATGTTGAAGTCACAGCAACTGTTGGATATTATGAATATAAAGCTGAAATGAATTCTGTTGTAAATATGCTGAAAGAAAAAGCTTGCTTAAATGTAGAAACAGAGTTTAGTAATATGTGATCAGCATTCATACTAAATCACCATGGCTTGGAAAATAAGGAACCTGCTGAATGGGCATTTTTCCCTTACAGACTTAAAAACAGGATGTATGCAAGAGCAAAAATGCTAAATCTGCTTTTAAAGAAAATGTGTTTCCTTTTTCTGTATTTGGCACAAGAACAGATGTTCTTATACAAAAGGCAAAAAGACAGGATGTTCACACTGTCAGAAAAGCTGGTTTCTTATAAATTCAGCAAAAATGTGACAAGACATTGTTAAATAAGGAAGCTTAAAAATAATATTATCAAGTCAGCATTTGCATCAGCATCTGCAACAATTAGTACTGTTTCTACAGGATGAGCAAGTTTCCAAAATAGAATACCAAAAGGAAATGTATGTGTATGTGCATGACTAAAATTGTATATAAAGATCTGTATGAATCCAGTTATGTTAAGAGGTATTTGTAGAGACACATTTGTCTTGAGGTAAATGTTATATCTGTCACATCATCTGTACTATATGAGAAGTAAAGTGGAACAGTACTTTAAGCTGTAACAGAAGTACATTTGGTTTATTATAAAAAGTTATTTGTTACTGCTCTAAGTTGATGCTGCAAAGTATATTCTCTCATCAGTGTATATTCTGCAAGTTTCTGTATGCAACAGACTGTGAATGCAAATACAATCAGACTTGGATTTTAGCAGAATCCCACCAGCAAGACTGAGTGTCTTAAGAAGACTTCAAATCCATCACAGTAAACAGCTCAATATAATTTTTCAATGGCAAGCTAGCCTGCATTTGAACCAAAAATCTGCATTCAAACACAGAGGGAGTGATGGTAAGCTCTGCAGAGGGTCACTTCAGTCAAATTGCAGTAACTAACATTTGTACGTATGTGTAAATCCTAAATAGAAGTATTCCAGTTTATGCAGCTTGCAGTAGTAAAGTTTTTTTAGTTCAAGAAAGTCTCAGTGTCATAAATTCTCCAAGAAAAGGTGGATAGCCACTTGTACAGCAGTCTGCTGCCTGTTGTGCTTCACCAGCTTCCCAAGTGACTCTGAAAAATTTATAGCCATCAGCAACAATAGCCTTATCACCTGTTTTCTTGCTAACTGGTAAGACTTTTTTCTGTGTCACATATTTAGTGTGGATGATAGACAGTTTGTATATTATTAGACAGTTTGGATGTTATTAGACAGTATGGACATTATTTATAATTCATGCAGGAGTAAACCAAACTTTAGTAAATTGCAATGCTGGTATACACAGCATATTAGTAAATGTAAAACCTTATTAGGGCGGGTTGATAGTAAGGCATTATGCAAATGTATTATAATATCTGACTAGTATCTCAAAGAAAACCATGTGAAATATGACAAATGTTTATTGTGTGCTTCAACAAAAACTGCATTTTGTGTATTATGCCATGAAAAAGTATTGTATCATATCGCTAAAAATAGCATGTGAAGACAGATCTGTTCATGATAAAGAATTAACTAAGGGTAAAGTGTTTCTGTTATATTCAGATGTTGAACAGTTATGTCCTGTCACCACATGTGAGTCAAATCAGTTACTGATAGAACCTCTAGTACATTTTCTTACAAAAGAATGTAATAAACTTCTAAAAGACAGACACAATGAGTTCAAGAAGTTTAGACAAGTTCTACATACATCTTTTCAAAAGTGCATAGGAGTTTTAGATTCAGCAGAACAGCTTACTAAAGAATGTCAGAAAAACCATGCAACATTACAGGAACTTCAACAGCAGTTGCAGGATAAAGGAAATAAATTAGCTGAACTTACAAAGACTGGGAACTTCCTGCATGCACAGCTAATATGTGCAAAAGAAATATATTTTATAATATGTTTATGTTTTGAAAATGGTTAAACATACGTGGTAGGATGGTAGGATCTGATGTCTGGACAAATCATTCTCAAATGTTTTACTTTCATTCAGTTAAAGCAAGACATTTATCAGTAGTACAGTATATAACTGCTAAGCTAATAGCATAGTCAAAAGGTACACAACAGTTTTAGTGTATAAAAATTACATAAAAATAGTTACACTACACTGTTCTAGTGCATAAAATTAAATAAAAATAGTTAATAAGAGTGGAGATTTAAGGTCACAAGACTGACATGCGTGTATAAAGATATAAAGATACCAGACAGACATGCATGTATGTTCTTTTCATCTAGAGTACATTTGTTTACAATGCACAAAAGCAAAAGGCAGACAACAGCAAATATGAATAATGTAAATATAAACATGTGTTAGTTAAGCTAATATCTATTTTGTTTTTTTTTTTTTACCATTTTTATATAATTGTATATATAACACCACCCCAAACAGTTAAAGTTCTGAATTTTAAAAAGAAAATCACAGATGATATTAGTCAAACAGTTTTTGTAAAATTAATGGCAGAATAGTTAAATAGATAAATAAATAAAAAAATACTGAAATCCATGTAAGCTAATTGTAGTGTAGTATAAATGCATAGTTATGCAAATCACAACCAGATTAAAGAAAAATGCCAAAAGAATTAACTATAGTTTACAGAGTATAAAATGTGAGCTCAGACCTTCCTAGACTGAATGAATAGTTACAGGAAATGTTGGAAAAATAAGATAAACAAGACTGATTGCCAGACAAGTAGCTTAAAACATCATTGTTATTAAAACATAATTGTTAAAATGTTTACATGCAACACTATTTGGTAATTGTAATAAAATGTCACAATTGTACATAGATGTCACTGATAATCTGTTTGCAAGTAAATGTTAAAATAAAAAAAACCTCAGTTGCATCAAGTACAGCCAGCAGATAGATATAGTATACATACAGTTCAAATCAATTGTGCAGGAGGGTATAAATACCTACTAGTAGCAGTAAACAGCAAAAGCTTTATAAAAAAATGATCAAATCAGACAAAGGTCTATAGTTTAGTAACCTAATAAAATAAATGTATAACCAAAGTGTTGGGCTGACATACATTCTATTCTCACAGCATAAAGCAGGTAAACAGTGCTGCAGTACTACAGGGGGAGGGGGACTTTCTCAGTTTTACATTGACTGTATAAGCAGTACTGCACAAGGCTCTAAAATAAAGCTACAGGAAGAAATATCTCATTCCTTCTTGACAATACCCTTTTAGGGGAGAAGGAAAAAACAGGTATTAGTGCATAAGAAACACTGGTAAACAGATTAAATCTGAAAGTCCAAGATATTTTATGCTAGTTATTATTGTATTGTTTAGTATTAAATTGTATTTGCAACATGTTAAACTGCAAAGCTATACACAAGATGATTTAAAATTGCTTTATTAAAGCTATACAAGACAGAATAAAGATATGCAAAATGCATAAATGTTTCTAATAGCAAGAATGGTCACTATTTTTAATATTTTTGGCAAAACAATGTTGGTATAAAAAAGCATGAATGTTTCTAATTGCTGAGTATGTAGTTTAAAATGACAGGATATATGCCTTTGGTGCCAATTCCACTAGATATTTCTAAAGAGACATAAACATTTTCCAAGATTTTGCTTAATATTAATGTTATTAAATTTGTAAGATTAGACTAAATGTACTTTACAGTCTTTGTATGTACAAATGCAGAAGAATTCAGTACAAATTATAGTCTTTGTATGTACAAATGCAGAAGAATTCAGTACAAATTAAATTGTCTAGTAATGAATATGTGTGAAAAACCATGTTTTAAAAAAATGGGTCCAGGGTACCTACTAGATTGAAATGCATAAATAGCAAACAGTCTGCGTAAATACATACTGTACAGGATACATTGTAATAAGTTCAAAATTAATTTGTCGAATTGTAATATCACTGGTTTTACCCGAGTTAGAGGAAAATTATATTAAAATATTCTACTCATACAGCTAATAGGCTAATATGTACATAGCATTCTTTAAGCCCAGTTCAGTACTTTATGTTCACTTCACTGTCAACCAAGATGTTAATGGGCAGTTCAGAGACATAAACACAATGTTATGGTTAAAATGACATTGAAACTGTATATTTCAGCAGTGTATAAATGCTTGCAGTAGCACAAGATTCTTGTCTCTTATAGTTAATTCAACAGTTGCAAAGAGTTAATGGAACAGTTCTAAGTCATAAATTAAATTCTGTGATTGCTAAAGAATAAATTAATCAAGTTAAACTAAAGCAGTCACAGCTCATAATTGATGAAATATTTTCACAAAATGGTCTGCAAAGGAAAAAGTTGTTAGATACATTCAGTTTTGGTAGTAATACTTGATATCATTGTAAAATTGCATTTTGACTTGTATCAAAAGAAGACTAAAGGTTTGTTTCTTATTGTGTTTTCTATATAAAATATTTTGAGTATGTTTAAAAACAGAGGGAATTGTTGGATATTATGAATATAAGGCTGAAATTAATTATGTTGTAAATATGCTGAAAGAAAACGCTTGTTTAAATGTAGAAACATAGTTTAGTAATATGTGATCAGCATTCATACTAAATGACCATGACTTGGAAAATAAGGAACCTGATGAATGGGAATTTTTCCCTTACAGACTTAAAAACAGGATGTATGCAAGAGCAAAAATGCAAAATCTGCTTTTAAAGAATGGACAATGACACTGCGACAATGTGTTTCCTCAAAAACATGTTTTTCTGCATGGACAACAGGACATGTTTATCAGCATTGGCACACAAACAGATGTTCTTATACAAAGATCCAAATAGAATACAGGATGTACACACTGTCAGAAAAGTTGGCTTCTTATAAAATTGAGCAAAAATGTGACAAGACATTGTTAAACAAGGAAGCTTAAAAATAATATTATCAAGTCAGCATTTGCGTCAGCATCTGCAACAATTAGTACTGTTTCTACAGGATGAGCAATTCTCCAAAATAGAATATCAAGAGGAAATGTATACGTATGTACATGACTAAAATTGTACATAAAGATCTGTAAAAATCCAGTTATGTTAAGAGGTATTTGTAGAGACACATTTGTCTTGAGGTAAATGTTATATCTCTCACATCATCTATACTATATGAGATGTAAAGTGGAACAGTACTTTAAGCTGTAACAGAAGTACATTTGGTTTATTATAAAAAGTTATTTGCTACTGCTCTAAGTTGATGCTGCAAAGTATATTCTCTCATCAGTGTATATTCTGCAAGTTTCTGTATGCAACAGACTGTGAATGCACATATAATCAGACTTTGATTTTAGCAGAATCCAGCCAGCAAGACTGAGTGTCTTAAGAAGACTTCAAATCCATCACAGTAAGCAGCTCAATATAATTTTTCAGCAATGTCCAACTGAATTCTTTCCCTGGGAAAGAATTCGGACTTCCGCAGCTTCGACATTTTCACCTTTCGAACTTCCAGGTTCAAACTTCTGGTGTTCAACCTTCTGGAAGTTTGATTAGGTAAAAGAACCCATATAGGTACAGGTTGTGTGAGTTGCCTGGCATCAGCTATTTTACTATATATATATATATATATATATATATATATATATATATATATATATATCAATATGAGTAAGGTGTCAGGTGTCAGTCCCTCATGTCAGGCCACACTGGGCAGGCCTACATTTGCTTACAGGGACATCATCAAGGGACATTTCCTCCGAGTCCTCCTGAGTGTGGCTGTGGTGACCTAGGCACTGGTGGGGGGGCTCTGTATCCCTTCCTTTATCTGATTCTTCTGCAGCTGTTTCCGCAGGATCATAATTGTGTAGCATGGCACATACTGTGAACATATGTGCACATATGTCTGGACAGTATTGCAGAGCTCCAACAGATATATAAAGGCACCGGACCCGTGACTTCAGCAGCCCAAACACACACTCTATGATGTTCCTAGTTTGTGTGTGTGCCTCATTATGGCATTCTTCTGTGGGTGTGTATGCATTTCTGATGGCTGTCATCATCAACGGTTCCAGTGTGTAACCAGCATCCCCCAGTAAATGACCATGTTGGATGTCCCCCAGCAAACATCTGGTACAGCTGTGATGTGTGCAAGATATGGGAGTCGTGATAACTGCCATGGCTGCCAGAACACACATTTATGATAATGCCCTGGGCATTGCACATGACCTGGCAGTTGATGAAGTGGTACCCCTTGTGGGTGACATGGATTCTACCCTCCTCAATAGGTGGTGCCTTGATGTGTACATGAGTGCAGGGTGAGATGAAAATAAATGTGTTTACTGGCACATGGTAGCATGGCATCAAGGAACTGGTATAGTACTCTGGATGCTGATGCCTGTGAGACCCCCATCATGTCCCCAGTTGGTCTTTGGAAGATACCTGTGTCTAGCATCTGAATGGCTACACATACCTTTGTTTCCACTGGGATGGGTTCCACTCTGTTGGCTCTGGGTCTGAGTTGAGGGTGGCAGATCTCAGTAAGTTCTTGTAGTATGTCCCTGTCCACCTTGTAGAACTCTACAATCTCCAGCTCATGTAGCTCCTGGAAGGTTACCTGGGCCTGAACAGTCTTCTCCTTTTCTGCTTTGGTCTATTGTCAGCAGCAGCATTGACTTCAGCATCTAACACATACAGATGTAGCAGACCTGCAGCAGCCCAGAGCATTCTTTCAGTTAAAATTCCCAGGTTTGTACTCCAGTGGTGCAGAGTATAGAAAAAGTCAGACTGTAGGGTGTTTGCATTCTTTATAGTCCTCTACTGTAATTGCTGACTGTGTGATTGGTGTCCAGTGATGCATTGCATCTGTTTAGTACATCATTAACATCATTTAATGGCCCTAGTTTAAGTTAAACAAGGATAAATAGTAATTGATGCATCATTACCTTTTACATACTCTCAGCACAGCTGTGCAACATAGAAACAAGTGCCACATAGGTAAACAAAGCTTAGACATCAATGGACACACCCCCAGACTTCTATGCTCAGCATAGCAGTGCACCACACAAGCACATAGAAACACAGGGTCTATATTACAAGATTGAATGCTTAGGTGATCGAACACCTAAACACTGAACTTGTAATATCAAAAGCAAAAAACAGCAAACGGCCAATTTAATGCAGGGAAAGATTTCCCTTGGCCATTTGCCAGATTTTGCCATTTTTGTGGTGCACTGCGCAAATACACAGAAACATGTGCCCCGTAGGTACACATAGCTTAGACATTACTGAACACATCCACCAGACTTCCATGCTCAGCATAGCAGTGCACCACACAAGCACATAGAAACACAGGGTCTATATTACAAGATTGAATGCTTAGGTGATCGAACACCTAAACACTGAACTTGTAATATCAAAAGCAAAAAACAGCAAACGGCCAATTTAATGCAGGGAAAGATTTCCCTTGGCCATTTGCCAGATTTTGCCATTTTTGTGGTGCACTGAGCAAATACACAGAAACACGTGCCCCGTAGGTACACATAGCTTAGACATTACTGAACACGTCCACCAGACTTCCATGCTCAGCATAGCAGTGCACCACACAAGCACATAGAAACACAGGGTCTATATTACAAGATTGAATGCTTAGGTGATCGAACACCTAAACACTGAACTTGTAATATCAAAAGCAAAAAACAACAAACGGCCAATTTAATGCAGGGAAAGATTTCCCTTGGCCATTTGCCAGATTTTGCCATTTTTGTCTACTGCAGAGCGATCTCTGAGTTGGTATATTTAGTTAGGGGGGTGTGGGGGCACAGCCTCCCATATCAGAGGTGTGGGGGGAGGCAAAGCCCCCCACTTAGTTTGGGTGTAAAGTTATTTTTTTTCTGTGGCCAACCAACATGTTTTCCTGCACCGTTCAACATTTTTGGGTTTGATATTACAAGTCTGATGTTTAGGTGTTCGATCACCTCAGCATTCGATCTTGTGATATAGATGTGAAACACATGCCCTGTAGATAAACAAAGCTTAGAAGTCAGTGGACACAACCCCTCAGACTTCCATGCTCAGCATGGTGGTGCACTGTGCAAACATGCTGCACTGTGCAAACAGGTGCAGCTAAGCTCCAGTCAGCTGAGAAGTTCATGGACACAGCCTTTCCTGATGTCAGCTACCTCCTGTGTGGGCACCAACACAGTTCTCTGCCTACAGGAAGGGGATATGTGGACCCAATTACTCCATTATTTTTTTAATTGTAAGGAACTGAGATGTGTACAGAGTAAAGAAGTATGAAATGTTTGCCATGCAAATGTTTCCACTTATGATGAAAATATCTTGTTATCTGAACTCTCCTCAGAATGTATACAAGAAAGAAAAGTTTGCAATGTGCTATTTGTGCATGACATTTGACTGTTTACTTGTTTCTTCTATGTTTGAATTTGACAAAAGCATAAAACATAAAAATGCGAAGGGGAGGGAGGAGAGATTGTGGGGATGGGGTTAAATTTGGGTGCAAAATTTTCCTTCAATGCTTTATAAAGATGTGGTAATTGTATAAGATTTTAAGGTATAGAAAATAAACATTTTGAAAGATTTCAGAGTTCATTTGTGTGTTATGGTGTGTGTGTGTGTGTGTGTGTGTGTGTGTGTGTGTGTGTGTGTGTGTGTGTGTGTGTGTGTGTGTGTGTGTGTGCTGTGTGTGTGTGTGTGTGTGTGTGTGTGTGTGTGTGTGTGTGTGTGTGTGTGCATTTCAGAGAGAGATGTGTGCCTGTAAACCAGAGACAGAGATGGGATTAGCCTTGGGAAGTTGAGAGGCTAGCTAAGTAGCTATGATGGACAATTGGCTTTGGGGAGACTTTTGGCATTCCAGCTCAGCATGTTCAAATCCCTGTAGGATTCAGCTCCATAACGTCATCCAATAAGTTAATTGAATTAAGGCAGTTTTAGGACAGCAATTTTAAATATTGGAGACATAAACAGCTCTATATATAGAGAGAAACAGAGTTCACTAAATTAGTGAGAGAGTGTATATGTGTGTGTATATATATATATATATATATATATATATATATATACAGAGAGAGAGAGAGAGAGAGCATGTTTACAGGGGGAGATGCAAAAATTCCAGAGGAGAGGGTTGGGATATATTAAATTAAAGTGGAGGAAAGAGTGGATGTGGATTTTAGTGTTGAGGATAGTTAGGCAGTGGGTGTAGTATGAAACAGGGGAAGGGAAGTAAGTAGTTTCCTGGGGGGAAGTTATGACTGGAAAGCATAGGCAGTGGTTTCTGAACATGAACTGAAGTGGTACACCAGAAGCATGTCTGCAGTCAGTGAGCAAGCTTAAAAAAGGAAAAGAATAGCATTATTTATTAATTTTGAAGTGGGATTTTAATGCAGTGACATGCTGCCATATAGCTAGACTATATTGGAAGGTGGAGACTGAGAAGAACAGACAGAACATGTGTGGAAGCTAAGACTGATAGATATTTGGAGAGAAAGATGGATAGGGATAGCAGTATTCTTTCAGCAAGATTGAATGTAAGCACACAAGCTGATCACACAGTTACTTGGTGGATGGGAAGGCAGAATATGAGGGGGCTATGCAGGACTGATGTTAGCATTTTGGGAGCCCCCTAGCAGATGTCAAGTTGGGGCCCCAAGGCACTTCCAGGCTACATATCACCCTGTCACTGCCCCCCTTCCTAAGCAACCATTACTTCAGGCTGCATTATTATTAGTGCTACCGACCTGTAGCTGCAATACTCTTACATTAAAGCAGGCCTGTGTATCACATGTTGGCTCATCTCACAAAGGGGCATTTACAGTTACTGGCATTTAATTGCAACAATGATACATTGCAGCAGCTGTATGTGCAGGTCTGCAATTGGGTACAATGGTGTCCTAGAACTATTGTTTCAGTCACCCCCAACACACACACACACACACACACACACACACACACACACACACACACACACACACACACACACACACATGCACACACTCCAGTTCTCCTATGTTCCCCCCCCATCTTTAGCTCCACATACCATGTGCATTATGTTTTTCTTCCTTTTCTCACATGTTGCCATACCCTTCAGCTTTTTCAAGAAGCCATAACTTCCTATATGCTCTGGAGTGCATTTTAACGTTTTTCTTTTGTTTTGTTTTTTTTATTTTTAAACAACCTTTTCATCCAGTGATGGCTTGAGCAGAAATTATGATTAAGGAAAGAAATTGTGTTGCTTTTCAACTTTAATTTTCTTTGCACCCTTTTAACACATCTTTGCTGACCAACTAAACACAGCAATGACCATTTGTGAAATAACTCAAATAAGCCAGGGCCCAAGAAGCCATAGGGTTATAAATGTTCTGGGATGTATTTTAGAGCATTTCCCCAGTCTTTTAATCCAATGGTGACCTAAACAAAAAAAAAATGATTTAAGAAAAAATATTTCTAGGAAGACATAAGTTGTAAACATGGCTTAATGTTCAAACATGACAAAATAGTACCTCACAATAAACTATACTTGTATTTATCAGGTTGTAGATGGCATTTCATTACTAAAACTAAGCGGAAATTCCTTAAGATTCCAAGAGCAGGATAAGTTATTTCTTACACTTATTTCACTGAACTGCACTTCTGAAACGCTTATAATTGTGCTATACAGTTAATCTACTACATTTTACACTGATATAAAGCTTTTTTTACTGTTGCATTTATGTACTGTTTTATACCGTTTTAACTGTATTTTTCATTGCTAGATATTGTTTCATTACTCTAATTGCATGTTTACTGAATTACTTAACTGTAAATTACTCTTGCATACTGAGAGTTGTATTTTCTGTTTGTGAGTTCTCTATCCTTGCTTTTCTGTGCATTTTCAATTTTTTGAGGTTTCTGTGTTCTAATCTAGTCTGTTTACAGTTAAAAGTATTCTCTAGAGTCTGCATGCTCCTTGATCTTTTTTAAAACTTAAATTTTGTGTCTACAGCTAGGAACTGTAATAGTTTCCTCACCCATCCTCCCTAGTGGTGTGGTGTTCTTATACTTGGTGGCTTCGCAGTTGCCCGCCCATACTGTATATTTGATCTGTGACACTCCTCCCAGTCTAGTGTCATTAGTTCATTCAATCTAATAGAGAATATTTGTGAAGGCCAACCCACTCAGATTCTTAACCTTTCACCACTCGTACAGCGTAAAACTAATTTATTGCAGCAAAGTACAAAAAATTTCCAATAATAACGCTGTAATTAACTACATAAGGTTAAGCGCTTTCACCCAAACCACTTTGGGCTTCTTCAGGACATTTTAAAAACAATAAAAAAGCTTATATACACTTTTTGGTGCCAAAAACTTTGAAACAGTTAAATAAACAGTATCCGATAGTATATACCAGCAAATTAATCAACCCTCCAAATCTGTGCATAAAATACGTGAAATTAATTTATCCTGACTGTAAAATCAAACTAATGAAAATTTCATCATAAATATAGAACTGTTCAACCATAAATTGTCGACCTTATAAATTACTATATATAAATAAAAATTTGTATAATAAAATAAGTATGATTAAAATTAATATACTATGTAAACACTGTATATTTAATTAAGTCTAGAAATGACATGAATAATAAATCTCCTAACTATACTCCACAATTGATACAAAATGTATTAATTAATAAGTATAGGATTCCTATGTGACATATCTTGAAACTAATAATTAAAATGTACATCTATTTACACATACTAAAAAAAACCTCATTTAAATAATAACCACATGGCCTGCTATAATGAATAGTTGTATGTTATAACACTCTTTCTCACTAGAACTATCTTTGTGATGTTAAATGTGAAGTACCTTTATTAGTGCAACATTTCCAAAATGGGCTTACATGGAATATGATCATTGAGACCGGGGGGGGGGGGTAGTTGCATCCACATATATCTGCCACTATACTTCCTTGTCACTCAACAAGGTTTTGTGATCACCTCCCCTAGGGTCCATGTTGATTATGTCTAAAATGACAAATTTAACTTGATGTAATTCTCCTTTCTTCTCAATATGTCTATATAGTGCATTTGTGGTGTATTTTGTTCTTATACTATATGTATGATCATAAATCCGCTTTTTAAAACTTCTTTCTGTCTTACCTATGTAAAAATTGGTGCATGCACTACACTTTGCCATATACACAAGCATTTTTGTATTACAGTTTCCTTGCTTGAATCTAACTAATGTCTTAGATCAATTGTCTAAAATAATTTTATCAATTTCCAATATGCAAAAGCATTGATTGCATGCACCACATTTCTTACTATGTGTTGTAAATCCTTTCTTAATGGTCTTTGCCCCTCCAGAATGTTGTTCTAAATATTTCTTAATGTTCTGTCCCATTTTATAAATAAAATTAGGTTTAGTACCCATGATGTCTAACAATGTAGAATCACCTGTTATCAGATACCAATATTTATGTAATACATTCATCACTTCCTTGGCTGCTAAGTTATACTGAATGATGAAAGATCTTTGATATAAGCCTGTCACAGTATTATTAGTGTTATGTCCAAAATCCTGACATGATTTAATCCCTATCCCAGCTCCTAATAGAGGCTTGTATTTAATACCCCACTCCTGATTAACATATTGTACAACATTTTGCATTATATGTTGGGGATAGCCTCTTTGTTGAAATAACTCTTTTATAAATTTCACTTCCTCTAACATGTTGTTGTATTCAGATGTCATCCGTGCAGCTTGAATGCACTGTCCTTTAATTATGTTATATTTAACTTTATCTGGATGACAACTACTGTATTCCAAATAATCATTGGAGAAAGTACTTTTCCGATATATTTTGGATTTTAATCTTCCTTCCTGAAGGTAAATATAAGTATCAAGGTAGGCCAAGCCTTCATAACTGTGTGTATAAGTGAATTTTAAATATTCATTACTGTTATTGAGAAATTGTATGAAAGCCTGAAATTTCTCCATGTTGTCTTCCCATAATATATAAATATCGTCCAGAAATCTGGAGTAATGTTTTATGCACTTGAAATGTTCACTGGGTAACAATTGGGAATCTTCCCAATCAAGCATGACCAGGTTGGCAAATATTTCACACATTTAACATCACAAAGATAGTTCTAGTGAGAAAGAGGGTTATAACATACAATACAACTATTCATTATAGCAGGCCATTTGGTTATTATTTAAATGAGTTATTTTTTAGTATGTGTAAATAGATGTACATTTTAGTTATTAGTTTCAAGATATGTCACATAGGAATCATATACTTATTTATTAATACATTTTGTATCAATTGTGGAGTATAGTTAGGAGATTTATTATTCATGTCATTTCTAGATTTAATTAAATATACAGTGTTTACATAGTATATTAATTTTAATCATACATATTTTATTATACAAATTTTTATTTATATATAGTAATTTATAAGGTCGACAATTTATGGTTGAACAGTTCTATATTTATGATGAAATTTTCATTAGTTTAGATTTTACAGTCAGGATAAATTCATTTCATGTATTTTATGCACAGATTTGGAGGGTTGATTAATTTGCTGGTATATACTATCGGATACTGTTTCTTTAACTGTTTCAAAGTTTTTGGCGCCAAAAAGTGTATATAAGCTTTTTTCATTGTTTTTAAAATGTTCTGAAGAAGCCCAAAGTGGTTTGGGTGAAAGCGCTTAACCTTATGTAGTTAATTACAGTGTTATTATTGGAATTTTTTCGTGCTTTGCTGCAATAAATTAGTTTTATGCTGTACAAGTGGTGAAACACTTATTGGTGACTCTGAGGCTGTTTATACATGTCTCTTTCTTTTTTGTACTTCATTCAGATTCTTAACCTTGAATTAACTTCTGTTCCAGCTTTCTCCATTTCCACTTTACTGAAAAAAAAAAAATTACTGAAAAAAAAAATTCTAAGCTTGCTTCCCCCCTTTCCTGTAACAAGTCTTACCCAGACACAGATTTGCTGAATCCAGGACTGTTTGTAAGCTCCTGAGCCCCCCCCCCCCACTTAACTAGGGTTAAACTATTCCTGGCGCCATAATGTCAGCTCTTCAAATTTTCCCTTGCATCTAGCCAGCTTTTTAGTTTTAGAACTCAAATCTGTTTCCTTGAGCTCAGCACTTGTTCAGAACTCGTTGTAAGCACTAAATAAGCTACAAATTACTACAGCACTCAACTTTCCTAACTTCTCTAGAGGAAAACAGTTTTTAGTACTTAATAAATAAGCACCTATCCAGGCATGTCTAAGGGTCAGCTCCCAGTGTTTTCTCCTGTCTACCTGATGAATCTGGGCATCTTGGGACAATGCAGCAATTGTCTCATGTATGCAAACAACCCTCTCCTCCTACCACCCAACACTATGACCTGTGAGAGATGCACTTATATAGCCAAACTGGAAGCAAACCTCTTTTCACTGAAGACTGGACTAGACAGTCAAGAGGAGAAGGTAAACACTTGCACCACACCACACTCATCACATAGTCCCTCAAAACCTACATCACCAAAACACACACACAGAAGCACAAAACATACACCTACATTCACGGAGGCTCTCAGTAAAAATCTGCCAAACAACCGAGACCTCCAAAGCAGAAATGCAAGCAACCTCCACCCCCAACACAACCCAAATGACACATAGCCCACATACTCAGTGTGCCACTCAACTACAGCCCATAAAGCATAACATACCCAACACTCAAGTCATAGGTGTCTCTATAGTCAGGCACACTGATGTTCCACTCACCAGGCTAAACAAGGAGAAAGTTACTGTCAGCTGCCTGTCGGATGCCATGATCCGCCACATAATGCAAGCACTCAAGTCACTCCACAACAAGTGTAAATATGACTCTGTCATTGTTCATGTTGGTGTGAATTACCTGAGACGTACTTCCCTGGACTACATGAAAAGAGACATGGAGGAGTTGTCCGATCTTGTAGCCCAGGCAGGTATGACCCTAGCCCTGAGTAGCTTCCTGCCATCGCCCAGAATGATACCACAGTACAAGGACAAAATTATTGACTTCAACAATTGGCTAAGCTTCTGGTGTCATTCTAAGGGAATCCAGTATCTGTCTGCCTGGGATGACATGATCGACAGACCATGATGCTTTGCCAGAGATGGTCTGCACATGTCGCCCTTGGGATTCCGGTTCCTGGCAAAGGCTCTCACCAGCCCTATAGTGCCTTTTTTAGGCAAGGTTGAAATGACAAATTCACCACTGCAACAGGTACAAGCAAGCAAAATCTGAGGGTAATGCTACTCAGTGCTAGAAGTCTAAACCTCAAAATGCACTCACTTGAGGCACTCCTTAAAATGGAGAACATAAACATCTGTGCAGTGACAGAGACCTGGTTCAAAGCTCCAGAGAGCACCCCTGCATTACCAGGCTATAGGTCATATCACACCTTTCGGCCACCAAATCCGGACCGAAACACTAAAGGTGGAGACGTGTCCATATTCATTAAGGATATCCACACCGCCAAGCTAGTTGCTCAGCATAATGCAGCCGAGATTATCCAAGTTCAGCTAACTCTGGGCAAAATTGCAATCCAAATTGTAGCTTGCTACAGACCCCCCACCATGCCCCAGTATTCCCACTCCTCTTTTCTTGATACACTGGAAAATAGTAAGGTACAACCCAACACCCTAATAATGGGAGATTTCAACTACCCTACCATGAACTGGGAAAACTACTCATGTACCAACTCTTTTGCTCAACATTTTCTGGAATTCATCAATTCCAATGCCATGGATCAACTTATCCACACCCCTACCAGGGGCAGCAATATCCTGGACCTGGTCATCACCAACATGGGTGAACGGTGTTCCACACCAGAGGTCAGCGCCTCATTGGTCAGAACAAGCTAATCACCCTAGATATTCACATCCTACTCCCACCCCCCATTAGGAAAACAACCGTAAACAAATTCTCCAAAGCCAATTTCACGCTTCTTAAGACAGAACTGGCAAACTGCATGACACCAATGCAGATGGAAAATAGAGGTACGACTGCTGAATCCTACACAAATGCACTTTATAAGCACTTACATGAGTGCATGGATCATGATATCCCTAACAGAACGAAGATGCTATCCACTAAAAAAAGGAAGCCAATCTGGTGGTCGCCTGCCATAAACAACAGAAGAAAGAAAATGTTGCAAAAAAGAGTAAACTCCCACAATTGGAGGAACTCCCTGGTCAGCCTCAGTAAGAGGCTGAGATCTCTCACAAAATTCTCCAAAGCTAGTTATGAAAACAAAATTGCCACTGATTCTAAAGAGAACCACAAAGCATTCTATAGCTATGTCAAGAATCTCAATGGCAACACTCAGATCTGCTCTGAGTTAGAGCACAATGACATTAAATATACAGAACCAACTGATATTGCCAACATCCTGGCAGATATGTTCAGTGCTAACTTTACCCCCCTCTCACCCCCTAAAGGGCCCATCTTTATACTGGAAGAATGCAAAGTTCCTGTAATCATGGCTGCACAGGTAAAAACCTCACTCTCCAAAGCCAAGAACACAGCATCCATGGGACCTGACAATATCCCAGGCTGCCTTCTACATGAACTACAGAATGAACTGGCACCCCACCTAAATACCATGTTCAATCATAGCCTCACCTCAGGCCTTGTGCCCTTTAAATGGTGCACTGTGATGGTTATCCAACTCCACAAAGGGTGGGCCACAACAGACCCTGGGAACTATCGCCCCATCAGCCTGACGAGTCTGGTCTGCAAGGCCATGGAACGTATCATCATGGAACTCATAAACAAAGACATTGGAGATCTCCAAACTCTGGACCCCACACAGTTCGGGTTTGTAAAAGGCAGATCATGTCTCCTAAATCTGATAGACTTCTTTGAAGCAGTCATCAAAGCCATAGATGAGGTGAGGTGGTTCACAAGGCATTTGACATCATCCCCCATTCTGGAATTATAGATAAACTCACTAAACTAGGTATAAATCCATATGTCACAAGATGGGTTGCCAACTGGCTTATGGACAGAATCCACACTGTGAAAGTAGCAGACTCCAAATCAGACTTTAGACCAGTGACAAGTGGAGTACCACAGGGTTCAGTCCTGGGTCCTCTCCTGTTTGGTATCTACTTCTCTGAAGTACAGGCTAACACAGAAGGTCTTTGGCTAACTAAATTCGCAGATGACTGCAAACTAGGAGCCATAATCAAAACTCCTAATGATATGGACATCCTACAAAAGGGCCTCAGTGAGAAAGATGCCTGGTGTCAAAGCCATGGTCTCAAGCTCAATGCCAAAAAGTGCATTGTCATCCCCTTTGGTAAAAACTCTGTACCCATGAACTACCACATAGGCGGTAGTCTACTTAACACCGAAAGTGTGATAAGTGTCCTGTGGACACAGGTGGACAGTAGTCTCACCTTTGATAATCACATCGCCACAGTGGTCAGGAAATCCTTCTACGTGGCACACCTCATCACAAAAGGTTTCTCATCCAAAAAAAAAAAAGAGGTCATTGTTCCCCTCTACTCATCACTCATTAGACCCATTATAGAGTACAATGCCCCTTTTGGTATGTACCGCATAAGACATCTACAACAACTGGAAATGCCACAGAAATACCTCACAAAGAGGATTACTGGCCGCAAACAGATGCCCTATGCAGACCAACTCAAAAAACTCCAGCTTTACTCCGTCGCATATCGCCTACTCAGAGGTGATCTCTGCCTAACATACAAAGCTATGTCAAACCCAGAGCTGTTGGACATGCTCCACTTAAAGAAATCCCAATCTCTCTGAGCTACATGCTCTAGGGACCTAAACCTTTTCACCACAATAAACAGAACATGCTGGAGGGATAGATTCCTGTCCCAGAGACTTCCCATACTCTTGAACAGACTACCTATCTATGTCAAACAGAGCTCCTCATTAGCACTCTTCAAGAAAAATCTTGATGATTGGATGGGTAATAGGAAATTCACCCTGGGGATCACTTCTGTGGTTCTGCTTGACAGGGGCACAGGAAAATAATTCTCTTCGGTGGCAAAAGCCAGGGTACCCTTTTTCCTAGGCTTGTATAGGCCCTAGGGCCAATAGCCTAGTACCTACTTATGAACTTATGAACCTATAACAAGCCAGTTGTTTGGATACAAAGGTCCTATCTGGGATCTGCCTGTCTCTCTAACCTCTCAAAAAGGACTGCCAATGCATCCTTCTGGTATTAGACTGGGGTGAAAGCAGAGGTTCAAATTGTCACAGTCGTGTATTTCTAGTGACTGTAACATAAATATACACTTCATGCCTCCTCACTCCTCAACCTAAAATGTCCAAAACAGCTACCCATATACATGTCTGCAGTGTGGCTGTGAGGAAAGTGAAACAAAAATAATGATTACAGTAAAGTATTCTACTTTGTTGCACCTAGACAGTACACTGCCTTCACATAAGCTATAGTAATCTTCCTTGTACACCTCTGAGGTCTGTGAGAAAAGTAAGTGAAGCAATGACCACAATGTCATCTGCAGCCTAAATATCAGCTATAATAATCATGTGCTCACTTCTAAGGTTTGGCTATGACAAAAATTAAAGAAGTAATAACCACACAATTTCTCCCCTCCCCAACATAACCTTTAGCAGTTTCTGTTGAGTTGTTTCATGATAATGTGTCATTCTGAACATTTTATTTAAATAACTGCTGTTGCCACAACTTTAAAAAAATACCAAAGAGAAGATAAGAATTACCAGCCCAGTCTCTGAGATCACACCTCAAGATCAAAGTAGTGCAATCTGGCCTGATGTCAACTAACAATTAATTAAGAGCACTGATGCACACTGGAGGTAAATAATTAAGGAATTCAGCAGTGAAACTTCCATATTTGGCATAATGTCTGACAGTGCAAGATAATAGGTTGCATGACCTAATGAGCCCCTTAGTATGCATGTAGCTTGCTTGTGAGAATGCATGTTCAAATCTGTAATGATGCATCTCTATGAGCACAGATGAAACCCCTGGTAAAAGTTCCACAACATGTCCTAACCAATTTGTTTTTATAAATGGGAAGGAAATCAGTGTATAGCATAGTTAGAAAGTGCAGGATAGTTCAAAAGGAGAAGAACAAGTTAAGGAACACACAAAAGGACAAGATGAAGGAATTACTGGGATAGGAAGTGGCAAGCAAGAGCAGATGCCCATTTTTCTTTTTTATAGAAGGGAAGAGGGGTATGGAAGCAAGGGGGAAGTGTGGGCAGGAAAAAGAATACAGGCATGGTAGCAGGGGCAGGCAAACAAACACAAAAGATGGGCAAAGCCCAACGGGGAGGTGATGACACAATTTTGGTAGAACACAAAAGAGAGACACAAACAAACAGACAAAGCAAGGACAATTTGTGATGTGGAAGACTGGGATACAAACTGAGGAGGAGAGTAAAACTTAAGGAAGGTGAATACCATGAGTGGGGACAGAGTGATATGATAACATAAATTACATGAATACCATAAGTGGAGACAGAGTGGGGCTATAACATAAATTACATGAATATTATGAGTAGGTACAGAATGGGGCTCTAACATAAATGACATGAATACCATGAGTGGGGACAGTGTGAGGTAATAATAATTACATGAATAACATGAGTGACGAAAGAGCGGGATGATGACATAAATTACATGAATACCATGAGTGGGGACAAAGTGGGATAATATCATAATTTACATCAATACCATGAGTAGGGACAGAGTAGGGTGATAAATATAAATTACATGAATACCATGAGCGGGGACAAAGTGGGATGATAACATCAATTGCAAGAATACCATGAGTGGTGACAGAGTGGGATGATAACATAAATTACATGAATAGCATGAGTGGTGACAGAGTGGGGCTATAACATAAATTACATGAGTATCATGAGTAGGGACAGAGAGGGGCTATAACATAAATTACATGAATACCATGAGTGGGGACAGAGTGCGGTAATAACAATAATTACATGAATAACATGAGTGATGAAAGAGTGGGATGATGACATAAATTACATAAATACCATGAGTGGGGACAAAGTGGGATGAAAGTATAAATTACATGAATACCGTGAGTAGGGACAGTGTGGGGAGATAACATAAATTACATGAATACAATCAGCGGGGACAAAGTGGGATGATAACATAAATTACAAGAATACCATGAATTGGGGCGGCCACGGTGGTGCAGTGGTTAGCATTGCCGCCTCATAGCAAGAGGTTCTCCGGTTCAATCCCTGGCTGGGGTGCCTTCTGTGTGGAGTCTGCATGTCCTCCCTGTGGTCGCGTGGGTTTCCTCCGGGTGCTCCGGTTTCCTCCCACATCCCAAAGACACGCTGCAGGTGGATTGGACACTCTAAATTGGCCCTAGGTGTGCGTGTGAGTGTGCCTTCTGTGGAAGATTGGGCGCCGGGCTGGCAACTCGACACTGTAAAACTCCACTGCCATTCAATGTGCGGACAAGGTGATCCGCTGTGGCGACCCCTGACCGGGAAAAAGCCGAAAGAAGAAGAAGAAGACAAGAATACCATGAATTGTGACAGAGGGGGATGATAACATAAATTACATAAATAACATGAGTGGTGACAGAGTGGGGTGATAACAAAATACATGAATACCAAGAGTGGGGACAGAGTGGAGTTATAAAATAAATTATGTGAATACCATGAATGGGGACAGAGTGGAGTGATAACAGAAATTACAATAATACCATGAGTGGGGACAGAGAGGGATGATAACATAAATTACATGAACACCATGAATGGGGACAAAGTGGAGTGATAACATAAATTACAAAAATACCATGAGTGGGGGCAGAGTGGAGTGATAACATAAATTATATGAACACCATGAGAGAGAACAAAGTGGGATTATAACATAAATTACAAGAATACCATGAGTGGTGACAAAGTGGAGTGACAACATAAACTATGTGAATATCATGAGTGGTGACAAAGTTTGGTGATAACATAAATTATAGGAATACCATGAGTGGTGACAGAGTGGGGTTATAACATAAATTACACAAATACCATGAGTGGGGACAGAGTGGGATGATAACATAAATTACATGAACACCATGAATGGGGACAGAGTGGAGTGATAACATAAATTACAATAATACCATGAGTGGGGACAGAGTGAAGTGATAACATAAATTATATGAATACCATGAGTGGGGACAGAGTGGGGTGATAACATAAATTACATGAATACCATACATGGGGACAGAGTGGGCTGATAACATAAATTATGTGAATACCATGGGTGATGACAGTGTGGGGTTAAATAATAAATTACATTAATACTATGAGTGGGGTGAGAGTGGGGTAATAGCATAAATTGCATGAATACAATGAGTGGTGACAGAGTGGGGTGATAACATAAATTACATGAATACATGAGGTGGGAGAGAGTAGGGTGATAACATATGTTACATACATACCATGACTGGTGACAGTGTGGGGTTATAACATAAATTATGTGAATATCATGAGTGTGGAGAGTGTGGGGTGATAACATAAATTATGTGAAAACCATGAGTGGTGACTTAATGGAATGATAACATAAATTACATGAATACCATGAGTGGGGACAGAATGGATGATAACATAAATTACATGAATACCATGTGTGGTGGCAGAATGGAGTTGTAAAATAAATTACATGAATACCATAAGTGGTGACAGAGTGGGATGATAACATAAATTATGTGAATACTATGAGTGGTGACAATGTGAGGTTATAACATAAATTATGTGAGTGCCATGAGTGGTGACAAAGTTTGGTGACAACATAAACTATGTGAATACCATGAGTGGTGACAAAGTTTGGTGATAACATAAATTATATGAATACCATGAGTGGTGACAGAGTGGGGTTATAACATAAATTACACAAATACCATGAGTGGGGACAGAGTGGGATGATAATATAAATTACATGAACACCATGAGTGGGGACAGAGTGAAGTGATAACATAAATTATATGAATGCCATGAGTGGGGACAGAGTGGGGTGATAACATAAATTACATGAATACCATACGTGGGGACAGAGTGGGCTGATAACATAAATTATGTGAATACCATGGGTGATGACAGTGTGGGGTTAAATAATAAATTACATTAATACTATGAGTGGGGTGAGAGTGGGGTAATAGCATAAATTGCATGAATACAATGAGTGGTGACAGAGTGGGGTGATAACATAAATTACATGAATACATGAGGTGGGAGAGAGTAGGGTGATAACATAAATTATGTGAAAACCATGAGTGGTGACTTAATGGAATGATAACATAAATTACATGAATACCATGAGTGGGGACAGAATGGATGATAACATAAATTACATGAATACCATGTGTGGTGGCAGAATGGAGATGTAAAATAAATTACATGAATACCATAAGTGGTGACAGAGTGGGATGATAACATAAATTATTTGAATACTATGAGTGGTGACAGTGTGAGGTTATAACATAAATTATGTGAGTACCATGAGTGATGACAGAGTGGTGTGATAACATAAATTACATGAATACCATGAGTGGGGACAGAGTGCAGTAATAAAGTACAGTTTTGTACCGACCATAAATGTAGATGTTCGAGTGTATACCCTGCTGCAGTCATCACACTTGGGTTATCCTGTCATCAGGCGGTCCCGCAGTTGGCCTGAATTCCAAAGTCTTGGTCCAGCTTCGGTTCCTGTCACTTCTTCCCTGATGTCAGTGCGCCAGGGGTATATAAGAGGCATCCAACGCCATTTTCTTCAGTTTTTCTTGCCCCAGATGTCAGGTACCCCCCAAAAGGTGATCAGTAGATAGTACCAGTAATAAAAGTTTAGCACAATCAAAACATTCCTCCAGCTATAAGCAGCTATAAGCAAATACACCACAATGTATCAGATTTTAAGGTATTGAAAGGTTTCAGTTAGGTCAGAGGGGATGGAGGGAGGGTAACCTGGACTGCAGCAGGGTATACACTCGAACATCTACATTTATGGTAGGTACAAAACTGTACTATGTTCATCGTGTTACCCTGCTGCAGTCATCACACTTGGGTTGAATCTCAAAGCTAAGGATGGGAGGTGGAGTCAAACAGGGTTAGAGGAGGCTAGAAGGCCCTGCAAAACTGCAGTGGCTAAGCCAGCTCTAGACTTAGAGTAAAGTGGTAAGTGATAGTGTTTGGTGAAGGTGTGTACTGAACTCCAAGTTGCAGCTTCCAGAATATCCTTGGTTGGCACCCCCCTGAGGAAGGCTGTAGATGTAGCTGCTGCCCTGGTGGAGTGGGGCCTTATGCTAGCAGGAACTGGTTTTCCATGATGGGTGTAGCAAAAACGTATGCAATGTCCTATCCATTTGGAAATGGTCTGTTTTGAGATAGCCTTTCCTTGTGATGCTGTAGCATAGGATACAAAAAGCTGGTCAGATTTTCTGAAAACCTTAGTTTTATCCAAGTAGTAACATAGTTGCCTGTGAATGTCCAATGAATGCAGGAGTCTTTCTCCTTTGTTCTGTGGATTTGGGAAGAAGGTGGGTAAATGGATGGTTTGATTTAGATCCACACTGGATACCACCTTTGGCATAAAGGAGGGGTTAGTTCATAGAGAAACTGTCTTGAAAAATGAGGAAAGGCTGTCTACTGTCATTAGTGCCTGTAGCTCTGAGACTCTTCTGGCTGAAGTAATTGCTAGCAGCAGGGCAGTCTTCCATGATATAAACTTTAAATCAGCTGAGAAAGCTGGCTCAAAAGGTGGCAGCGTAAGTTTTTCCAGAACAAAGTTGAGGTACCAAGTTGGTGTCGGTGCTGTCCTGGGAGCCCTAATGTTTTTGGCCCCTCTGAGGTACTGCCTTAGAAGTGGATGTGAAAATAAGGGAAGATCCGTGTTGTAGTGAGCTGAAATAGCTGAGGCGTGGATTTTAATAGATGAAAAAGTAAAGTCCTTTGTGTAACATCTCAGTTAAATATTGTAGAATCTGAGGTATGTCTGGCTCAAGGGTATTTTGGCCTTTAGCTTGGTTCCAGGCGCAAAATCTTTTGCATTTGTCTGAGTAGGCTTTTCTGATGCTGGGCCTCCTGGCCTCCAGAATGACATTCATAACAGCTTGTGAAAGAGGAGCTGGCTGGTTGCTTAGGTGATTTGCCATGCAGCCAAATTTAAGGGTTTGAGCTGGCTGTGTAGAATCTGACTGTCTTGCTGTGTGAGCAGATGAGGAATTTATGGTAAAATCCATGGTGGGCCGTGGGCCATGTTCCTTAGTAGTGGGTACCAGTGCTGGCGTGGCCAGTCTGGGGCAATGAATATCATTCGGGGTCTCTCCATCCTGACTTTCAGCAGCACCTTTGTGAGAAGGGGCAATGGAGGAAAGGCATATACTGTCAGCATTTTCCAACTGAATGAGAGTGCGTCCACTTTCCAAGCTTGACGGTGAAATGTCCTGGTGCAAAATTTTGATAGCTGATAATTTTGGGGGTTGGCAAATAGGTCTATGTCTGGGCGCCCCCATTTTTGAGTTATCATTGCAAATACTTGTGGATCCAGTTTCCACTAGTGGGGATCCATGATGTTCCTGCTTAGGTCATCTGCCAATGTGTTCTTTTTTCCTGGCAGGAATTGAGCTTGTAATTGAACTTGGTATGCCAGTGCTGTGTTCCACAAGGTCATTGCTTGCCTGCATAGAGGGTAGGAGTGTGTACCCCCTTGCTTGTTTATCTACCACATTACTGTGGTGTTGTCTGTCCTTATTATAAGCTGTCCTGGATGTAAGAGGTCCTTGAAGGCTGTCAGAGCATTCTGTACTGCTAGCATTTCTTTTTGATTGATGTGCAGACTTCTTTGATCTGCAGTCCATATGCCTTGAATGCACTGTCCTGCCATGTGTGGCCCCCAGGCATAGTCCGATGCATCTGTTGTCATAGTTTGCCTGGCTGGGGGTAAGGTGAAAAGCTGACCCTTGTTGAGGTGACATGCCTGTGACCACCATAGAAACTCCTGTTGAAGGCAGGGAATGAGAGGTATCATTGTTTCCAAGCTGTGGCTGTGTTGAGTCCATACGCTTTTCAGGTACCATTGTAATTTCCTCATATGCAGTTTTGCAAATGGTATCAGTAGTATGCAAGATGCCATGAAGCCCAAGGCCTGCAGAATTTTTCTTGCAGGGAGTTGGGTCTTTGTTGCCATTATTTTTAAGTATTGAGTTAGTTGTAGTTGTTTGTCTGGTGTCAGATAAGCCATCTGGGCCGTTGTATTCAAGCTGGCACCCAGGAATGTCATATTTTGTGAGGGCACTAGTTTTGATTTCTTTTCATTTACTGTGTACTCTAGGCAACATAGAAGGTGTTTTACAAAAGCCAGATGTTGTAAGAGAATGTCCTTGCTTTCTGCTTGGATGAGGCAGTCATCCAGGTATGGGTATATTTGAATTCCTCTTTGTCTGCAGTATGCAATTACTGGTGCCAGGCATTTTGTGAAGACCCTGGGCGCAGTAGATAAGCCAAAGGGCAGTGCAGAGAATTGGTAATGGGTTGAACCTGCAATGAAACAGAGGTATCTTCTGCAATTTTGTCTGATAGGGACATGCAGGTATGCCTCCTTGAGGTCCAACATTACTAGCCAAGCTTTCTTGCCCAACATGGGAAGAAGATGCTGTAGTGTTAGCATCTTGAATTTGGGTACTTGCAAGAAGGTGTTTAGAAATGAAAGGTCCAGAATGGGTCTCCAAGCATTGTCCTTTCTGGGGACTAGAAAGAGCCTTGAGTAAAATCCTTGGCCTTGCTCCTGTGTAGGTACCAGTTGAATGGCTCTCATGTCCATGAGAGCTGTAATTTGTTTTTGTGCCTCTGCCCATTGATTTTGTGGCAGGTTTGGCATTCCTTTTTTCATTGGCAAGGTGTGGAAATGGAATCTGTATCCTTGTGAGATAATGTCTAGGACCCATTTGTCCTTTGTGATGATGTGCCAGTTGTCTGCAAAAAGTGCTAATTTTCCTCCCAAGGGAGCTGCCAAGAGAGCTTTGCTTGGCAGTTTGAGGTTTAAGTCATTGTGTTTGTCTTCTAGTAGTTTGGGACCTGTCTTCTCCTCCCTTCTGTGTTGCAGAGCCCCATTGGCGAGGTTTGTAAGGGATTTGTGCTTGACCTCTGCCCCTTGAGCGTCTGTATTTACCCCTCTGTAGTCTGTCAGAAGCTGGAAAGGACCACTTTTTTGTTGGCCAATTTCTGCTGAAGCGTGGGGGTTGTACCTGTAAGAAATCTTTGACCGTCTGCATAGATTTTGCCTTATCCTCCATTTTCCTTAAAACCTCTTCTGCTTTAACTCCAAATAAGACATCCTGCTGTAAGGGTGCATCTAGTAACTTTGCTTTAACATGATCAGGCAGAGTTTGTTCCTTTAACCAAGCATGCCCACGTATAACAGACCCAGTAACAGCTGCTCTACAGGAAGCTTCCAAGGAATCAAATCCATATTGTAAAGTATGTTTGCCCACCTGTTCAGCTGCATGCAACAGATCCTACATTTCCTTGAATTCAGACTGTTGTGGGTGCGTGCTCATCTTTTGTTTTATTTGAGACATTAGGAATTGCTGGTACTTCGGCATGTGGAATTGACAATTTAGTGCTCTCATAGCTAGAGTAGCAGAGGTGTAAACCTTCTTCCCCCACCTATCTAGTGCTCTGGAGTCCCTTTCAGAGGATACATAATTTTTAGCCATAGAAGCATTAGCCCCTTTGGGACCCTGGGAGATTGTCTCTGGGTCAGCAACAGGGCTTTTGTAAAGGAATTTGTGTGAGTCAGGCACTCTATAATATCTGTTTGGTTTGGCTGGAGCAGGAGGCAGAGAATCTGGATTTAGACTAGATTCTAAGTAAATATCATCCACAATGTCTAAAACTGGAGGGATAGCAAGTGGTCTGTGCTGGGGGAGCAAAAGAAACTCTCAGAGCCTTTTCTTTGAATCGGAGTGGTCCTGACCTTCCCAGTGGAAATGTTCCCTCATGGTATGTAAGGTTTCCCCAAAGGAATAGTCTTCAGGGGGAGAAGCTGAGAGAATGGAATCTTCAGCATCAGAATCTTCATAAGGGGAAAAGGAGTAATCCTGCTCCTCAGAAGAGCCTGAGGAAATAGATACTTGATCAGAGGAGACATAATCCTCCTCTTGTCTAGGCCTTTTGTCTGGGGGGGGTTGGGAACCCCTGATTAAAGAAATCAAATCTTCATCCATTTTAAGCATCTGTTTCTTGGGCATGGGGCCTTGAACTGGAGACTGGTGTGCAGTCTTTTTTGGTTTTAGAGGAGTCTTAAGCTTAGCATAAGATTTTATGGTGAGAGTAGTCGGTCTGAAGACACCTTCTGTAACCGAAGGTGTTTCCACAGCACCGGCTTCTCCTTCTGCAACATTGTCGGTATGGCCTAAAGAAAATGGCTGCATCAGCCTAGAACTCTCTGCTTGAGAATCCGAAGCGGTCTGGGGTTGCAATTCTGCGGTCGCCAGCGGCTGCGTAGGCACCTCACTGAAAACCAGAGAACCGGCGACCAGCCCAGCCGAGGCCTCAGAGTCTGGCTTGGATCTAGGTTGCCTGTCTTTATGTTTGCGTTTTTTATGCACGCCGGTAGTCGGTTGCTCTGACGGCATAGTGTAATTAAATTTCCTACCGAAGTAGTGTCGTGCGAAATCAAAGCGTCGCTTTATAGTTCGCTTATTGAACCTAGCACAAAACTGACAACCAGTGACGTCGTGGTCTGGGCCTAGGCAAGGTATACAATAAGAATGAAAGTCCTTATGAGGTATTTGATTCCCACAAGAAATGCAATTGTTAACGTTTTCTGACATCGGACTGAGGCAAGAAAAGGTTCCCCAACGGGGTACTTAGCTTTGAAGACTTCGGACTGAAATTTGATTGAAAATCTCAGGTGTCGGCCGACTGGCACTTGCAAACTGCTTCTGCTTCGGGCACCGCGCGGCAAGAAAGACTGAAGAAAATGGCGTTGGATGCCTCTTATATACCCCTGGCGCACTGACGTCAGGGAAGAAGCGACAGCAACTGATGCCGGACCAAGACTTTGGAATTCAGGCCGACTGCGGGACCGCCTGACGACAGGATAACCCAAGTGTGATGACTGCAGCAGGGTAACACGATGAACATCAATAATTACATGAATAACATGAGTGATGAAAGAGTGGGATGATGACATAAATTACATAAATACCATGAGTGGGGACAGAGTGGGGAGATAACATAAATTACATGAATACAATGAGTGGGGACAAAGTGGGATGATAACATAAATTACAAGAATACCATGAACTGTGACAGAGGGGGATGATAACATAAAGTACATGAAAAGCATGAGTGGTGACAGAGTGGGGTAATAACAAAATACATGAATGCCAAGAGTGGGGACAGAGTGGAGTTATAAAATAAATTATGTGAATACCATGAATGGGGACAGAGTGGAGTGATAACAGAAATTACAAGAATACCATGAGTGGGGACAGAGAGGGACGATAACATAAATTACATGAACACCATGAATGGGGACAGAGTGGAGTGATAACATAAATTACAAGAATATCATGAGTGGGGACAGAGTGCAGTGATAACATAAATTATAAGAACACCATGAGTGAGAACAAAGTGGGAAGATAACATAAATTACAAGAAAACCATGAGTGGTGACAAAGTGGGGTGACAACATAAACTATGTGAATACCATGAGTGGTGACAAAGTGGGATGATAACATAAATTATATGAATACCATGAGTTAGAACAAAGTTTGGTGATAACATAAATTATATGAATACCATGAGTGGTGACAGAGTGGGGTTATAACATAAATTACACAAATACCGTGAGTTGGGATAGAGTGGAATGATAACATAAATTACATGAACACCATGAATGGGGACAAAGTGGAGTGATAACATAAATTACAATAATACCATGAGTGGGGACAGAGTGGAGTGATAACATAAATTATATGAATACCATGAGTGGTGACAAAGTGGGATGATAACACAAATTACAAGAATACCATGAGTGGGACAGAGTGGGATGATAACATAAATTATATGAATACCATGAGTTAGGACAAAGTTTGGTGATAACATAAATTATATGAATATCATGAGTGGTGACAGAGTGGGGTTATAACATAAATTACACAAATACAGTGAGTGGGGATAGAGTGGAATGATAACATAAATTACATGAACACCATGAATGGGGACAAAGTGGAGTGATAACATAAATTACAATAATACCATGAGTGGGGACAGAGTGGAGTGATAACATAAATTATATGAATGCCATGAGTGGGGACAGAGTGGGGTGATAACATAAATTGCATGAATACCATGAGTGGGGACAGAGTGGGGTGATAACATATGTTACATAAATACCATGGCTGGTGACAGTGTGGGGTTATAACATAAATTATGTGAATATCATGAGTGTGGAGAGTGTGGGGTGATAACATAAATTATGTGAAAACCATGAGTGGTGATTGAGTGGAATGATAACATAAATTACATGAATACCATGAGTGGGGACATAATGGGATGATAACATAAATTACATGAATACCATGTGTGGTGGCAGAATGGAGCTGTAAAATAAATTACATGAATACCATAAGTGGCGACAGAGTGAGATGATAACATAAATTATGTGAATACTATGAGTGGTGACAGTGTGGGGTTATAAAATAAATTATGTGAGTACCATGAGTGATGACAGGGTGGGGTGATAACATAAATTACATGAATACCATGAGTGGGGACAGAGTGCTGTAATAACAATAATTACATGAATAACATTAGTGATGAAAGAGTGGGATGATGACATAAATTACATAAATACCATGAGTGGGGACAAAGTGGGATGAAAGCATAAATTACATGAATACCATGAGTAGGGACAGAGTGGGGAGATAACATAAATTACATGAATACAATGAGTGGGAACAAAGTGGGATGATAACATAAATTACAAGAATACCATGAATTGTGACAGAGGGGGATGATAACATAAATTACATGAATAGCATGAGTGGTGACAGAGTGGGGTGATAACAAAATACATGAACACCAAGAGTGGGGACAGAGTGGAGTTATAAAATAAATTATGTGAATACCATGAATGGGGACAGAGTGGAGTGATAACAAAAATTACAAGAATACCATGAATGGAGACAGAGTGGAGTGATAACATAAATTATATGAACACCATGAGTGAGAACAAAGTGGGATGATAACATAAATTACATGAACACCATGAATGGGGACAGAGTGGAGTGATAACATAAATTACAAGAATACCATGAGTGGGGACAGAGTGGAGTGATAACATAAATTATATGAACACCATGAGTGAGAACAAAGTGGGATGATAACATAAATTACAAGAATACCATGAGTGGTGACAAAGTAGTGTGACAACATAAACTATGTGAATACCATGAGTGGTGACAAAGTGGGGTGACAACATAAACTATGTGAATACCATGAGTGGTGACAAAGTGGGATGATAACATAAATTATATGAACACCATGAATGGGAATGAGTGGAGTGCTAACACAAATTACAAGGATACCATGAGTGGGACAGAGTGGGATGATAACATAAATTATATGAATACCATGAGTGAGGACAACGTTTGGTGATAACATAAATTATATGAATACCATGAGTGGTGACAGAGTGGGGTTATAACATAAATTACATGAATACCATGAGTGGGGATAGAGTGGGATGATAACATAAATTACATGAACACCATAAATGGGGACAGAGTGGAGTGATAACATAAATTACAATAATACCATGAGTGGGGACAGAGTGGAGTGATAACATATATTATATGAATGCCATGAGTGGGGACAGAGTGGGGTGATAACATACATTACATGAATACCATAAGCGGGGAGAGAGTGGGGTGATAACATAAATTAGATGACTACCATGTATGGTGACAGAGTGGGATGATAACATAAATTACATGAATATCATGAGTGGGGACAGAGTGGGGTGATAACATAAATTATGTGAATACCATGGGTGATGACAGTGTGGGGTTAAAAAAATAAATTACATTAATACTGTGAGTGGGGAGAGAATGGGGTAATAGCATAAATTGCATGAATACAATGAGTGGTGACAGAGTGGGGTGATAACATAAATTACATGAATACATGAGGTGGGAGAGAGTAGGGTGATAACATATGTTGCATAAATACCATGACTGGTGACAGTGTGGGGTTATAACATAAATTATGTGAATATCATGAGTGTGGAGAGTGTGGGGTGATAACATAAATTATGTGAAAACCATGAGTGGTGATTGAGTGGAATGATAACATAAATTACATGAATACCATGAGTGGGGACAGAATGGGATGATAACATAAATTACACGAATACCATGTGTGGTGGCAGAATGGAGTTGTAAAATAAATTACATGAATACCATAAGTGGCAACAGAGTGGGATGATAACATAAATTATGTGAGTACCATGAGTGATGACAGGGTGGGGTGATAACATAAATTACATGAATACCATGAGTGGGGACAGTGTGGAGTGATAACATAAATTACATAAATACAATGAGTAGTGGCAGAGTGGAGTGATAACATTAATTATGTGAATGCCATGAGTGTTGACAGAGTGGGGTTATAACATAAATTATGTGAGTAACATGAGTGGGGACAGAGTGGGCTCATAACATAAATTATGTGAATATCATAATTGGTGACAGAGTGGAATTATAATAAATTACATGATTAACATGAGTGGGGACAGAGTGGGTTTACAATATAAATTATGTGAATACCATGAGTGGGTACTGAGTCTGGTGATGACATAATTACATGAATTTCACTAGTGGTGACAGAGTGGGTTGATAACATAAATTATATGAATACCATAAGTGGGGACAGAGTGGGGTGATAACATAAATTACATGAATACCATGTGTGGTGACAGAGTGAGATGATATAAATTACATGAACACCATCAGTGGGGACAGAGTTGGATGATAACATAAATTAGTTGAATACCATGAGTGGCGACAGAGTGGGGTGATAACTTAAATTACATGAATACCATGAGTGGTGACAGTGTGGGGTGATAAAATAAATTATGTGAATACCATGACTGGTGACAGAGTGGGGTGATAACATAAATTATGTGAATACCATGAGTGGCGACAGAGTAGGGTGATATAAATTATATGAATAACATGAATGGTGACAGAGTGTGGTGGTAACATAAGTGACAACAATACCATGAGTGGGGACAGAGTTGGGTGATAACATAAATTACATGAATACCATGAGTGTTGATAGTGTGGGGTTATGGGAAGCAATACAAACTATGATACTTCGATTCCATATAGAACTGGTGTATACAATCCACCTATACACCCTCAATTAAAAAACTTAGAGAACAAGATTAAGAAAAAACTGAGAATAAGTTGTAAAAATCACAGATATTCTCATAATTTAACCATAGCAGAACATGAATTATTAATTCATCTTAGTCACAATGCAGAAATAAGGATCATGGAACCAGACAAGGTGGGTGGTACTGTCCTTATGGACAAACACATATATGACAGCAAAATGTATGCTATTTTACATGATTATAATCGTTATACATCAGTTTCTATAAATGAAATACACATTTCATACAAAAAGATAAAATTTGCTATTAAGGTCTTATTAGATCAGGATGTTATTGATTACAATACATATAAATTTTTAGAAAATGAGTACCCTAGAGTACCAGCAATCTTCGGGGTACCTAAAATACATAAGGACATCACTGATCCTCCCTTGAGACCCATAGTGTCAGCTGAGGGTTCTATTATTTCATCTTTATCTAAACTACTTGATAAAAAACTCAAAACATTTTGGGGTAGAGAATCCCATTTGTTAAAGGATTCTTGGGAATTCTTGAGTAAAGTAACACCGGAACTCTATGACCCCAATTTAGCATTTCTTACTATAGATGTTCTAGACCTCTTTTCTGTCATTCCGCACCAACAGGGTTTATTGTGGCTTGAAGAGGCTTTGAGAGAAAGAGCTAATGTGAATGAAAATTATATTTATTTAACCCTTGAACTAGCTGAATTAGTATTAAATAATAATTTCTTATATTTTTCGGGTGAATACTTTAAACAGATTTCTGGTGTACCTATGGGTGCTAATTTTGCCCCTACTTATGCGGACATTATATTGACTGTCTGGGAGAAGAAATACGTCCGGAATAGCAAATATCAGACTAACTGGACTTTTTACTCCAGATTTTTAGATGATATATGTATTTTTTGGACAGGACCAACTAACACTGTTTTGGAATTTATTAATTATTTAAACAACACCACGGATTTTTTGTTTTTTACCCATCAGATACATTTCAATAAGGTTAATTATCTAGATGTATCACTTTCAGTGCAGGATAATGGCTTCAAATCGGCTATTTACAGGAAGCCTACTTTTTCTAATAGTTATATCCATTATAACAGCTCACACCCAAGACACCAGAAGTTTAGTATTGTAAAAGGACAATACGTTAGGGTCTCAAGAATGACCTCGGACAAAAATGAATTCAATTTGGAATGTGTCAAACTTCTTGACATGTTTCGTGAAAAGGGATACCCTGATAAATTTGTTGACAACATCAAACAAGAGGTTTGACAAGGTAGAACAACTAAATTTAAGCCCATTTTGGGAACAGGTACTTTGGAAAAAAATACTGGCCAGGTTGATCACTTAAAACATGATTTTCAATATAGTAAGGCCTTTGTAACTCAATATAGTGCAAATTTTGGTATCATCAGGAAAATTATTAATGATGAGTGGGTGGCCTTTAGGGATATAACAGATCTCAACAAGTTTAAGAACAAAAATGTGAATGTTGTATATAGAAGAGGGAACAACATCAAGAACATTCTTGAATATGAACCTGTTACTAATAGATATTCAAATCAACGTAAGGGCACCTATAAGTGTGGAACTTGTCCACAGTGTAGATTTATTTCTAACACTGATAAAATTCATTTAATGTCCAGAAACAGGTGGATTAAGGCAACCTCCTATTCTAATTGTAACAGCCAGGGACTTATATATTTAGCGACATGCCAACAATGCCAAGCATTTTATATTGGCAAAACAGAAAGATCCCTAAAAAGGAGGATTTATGAACACACTTATGAGATATAATGTATAAAACAAGTAATGGAGGCTGCTGCTATGCTGGTAAACGCTCGTGCAAGCAGTATAAATCAAAGTTATAGTAAATCAAAATAGCAGGACTGAGCGAAAACAAGTGTAACACTTAAAGTTCAAAGTACTTTATTATCAATAATTAATAAGATAAGCTTTTGGCTGTGTAGCTTCATCAGATCTTACATTCATTCTAAGATTCCACATCTTATATATACACAGGTTTTAAACAATTAATCAATCAAGTAAGTTAATTGGTATGATTATTTAAAGAAGCAGGCAGACATCAATGACCCAGCTTAATATACAAATCTGATAAAGATAAAACCATTTAAAAACAATCTCATATATAAAATATACATAGGAAACACATATATAAAAAAGTTATATATAAAAATATATATAAAAAACATATCAGTTAGTACATATATATTTGTAATTAAAATAGATATTAGTGTGAGAAAGATTCTATAGACAAGTATGCTTAATGTCTAACATATAAAATTTCATATATATGTATGTATAAATTAATATAATGTCTTATAAAATAAAGTAACCACACTACATGTGGTAACTAAATCTATGACGTAATGACATGGTAGTGATATAAAAGACAATTTGTTTACAGAGAGATAGAATACCTATTTCTAGGGGGTTTATCTAATGTTTCTACGCTGTCTTAATTTTGGCTTGATAGAGGCCCTATCATTGAGGCCTAATCCTTTATCTGATCTTAGTCGAATTATCCATTCAGTTTCCTTACTCTCTGCATATATCTTAATGTCACCCCCTCTAGAGTTGGGAGTAATTACTTCAAGTACCTTGAACAAAAATCTATGTGTGTCGTCATTTAATGCTACATGATTTGCAAGAGCATTATGTAATGTACCTTTCCTTATGTGATATACATGTTCCCTTATCCTATCCCTCAGTGGTCGATTTGTTTTACCAACATAGAAGGATGAACATAATTGACAAACAGCTAGGTATATCACATGAGAAGTCATGCAGTTGGCTTCAGCTCTTATATTAAAAACTTTCTGTTGATCAGGATGAAAGAATTCTGTCTTACTGTCTATGTAACAACAGAAATTACAGTGACCACAGCGTCTTGTGCATACATTCTGTATAGATTTCCTATCAAATTTAGGATGGCATAACATTCTTTTTAAGTTGTGTTTATTCTTAAAGATAAACCTCGGTGTTTCTCCTACTATCTGTTTAATTTCTTCATCTATTTGTAATGTATCCCAGTGTTTGTCTATAATCTGCTTAATCTCTATATGATCAGATGAAAAGAAGGTGGAGAATTTAGTGAAAGATTCACTCATATTTTGTTTCTCATTATAGCTAGCACTGTTGGATCCAAAGTATGGCATAGCTGAAGTGGAGCGTAAATTGTACACTTCGTCTATCTTAGAATGTATTTCCTCGACTTTATATCCTTTGTTTAATAGTCTATATTTCAAATCATTTATCTCAGTGTGAAATCCCTCTTCCATTGGATTCAGTCTTTAAGCTCTAATAGCTTGTCCTTTCACAATATTTTTAAAGACAAAAGGAGGGTGCATACTGGATCTTAGAAGCAAAGAGCTAACATAACATGTTTTACGATGAACTCCAGTGTTAATTAAATTATTATGTAGCCTCTCTATATATAAGTCTAGAAACTCAATTCTATCCTCTGAAAACTTCATGGTAAACTTAAGACATGGTATTAAATTGTTCATGATTAGGTATGTGGATTCAAGTTGTTGGGGTGTCCCTTTCCAAAGAATAAAGACATCATCCACAAAACGTCTGTAAAATATCACGTTTCTCAAAGAAATTTTGTAGAAATAATGTATGTTCTTCCCAATGTGCAAGAAACATATTGGCGTAGCTGTTGGCACAAGATGTACCCATGGCTACGCCATCTTTCTGTCTATAGATGTTATCCTTGAACATAAAGACATTATTTTCTAAGACTAATTCCAAAAAGTGAACTATTAAGTCAATAAGTACATTGGTATAGTCACTGTGATTTTTCAGGTACTGTAATGTATAATTCAAGCCCAGTTCATTGGGAATCACTGTGAACAGTGACTGTATGTCAAATGTGACAAATAAATAGTCTTTAGTGATTGTTTTGTCTTGAATACAATCATAAAATTCTGTAAGGAATTGTTTAGTGTCTTTTAGTACTATTTTATTTTTATTTAGTACAGCCCTCAGATGTTTTTCTACAAATACTGATAGATGTTCTGTGACCCAACCTCGTACAGAAACTATTGGTCTCATGGGTGGGTTCTTATTATCCTTGTGTATTTTCGGCTGTCCTTGAATAACTGGTATAGTAGGTGTTAGAATATTAAGATAGTCAAATAATTCCTTGTCAATCAGTTTACTTTTGAAAATATCCTCTAGCATATTCTTCACATATCTTATAGTTTCTATAACATCGTCTTTTGTTATTAAATCATAGAATTTGTCCTGCATCAATTCTGTCATTGCTCCGATATAATTTTGCATATCCATAACAACAATGCTGCCTCCTTTGTCAGCTGGTCTAATAACTATAGCAGGGTCTTCCTGTAATTGTTTTAGACTTACTCTTTCTTTATAAGTTAAATTATCTCTCCTTTTACATCTTTTTTGATCTACTCTATCTGCATAGTATACATGTAACTCATCTTCAGTTAACTTTAAATATGCCTCAACGAGTGGGTGATGGGTTGGCACGAAATCACTTAGTCTCTTAAATGTGAATGCTTCTGTTTTAGAAGTATTGCTAGTTTGGGTTTTATATAACAATTTTAGCATGACATTTCTGCAAAATATTTTCAAGTCAGTGACTGTGTCTGTTAGTTTACTGTGACTTCTTGGAATAAAGTTTAGACCCTTGCTTAACAATTGAATATCTTCATAAGTTAGTGTCTTACTTGATATATTGTGCACTAATTCTTGTGCGTCCACATTTTCTTTAAAGTTTGGTTGGATGGAATGTCTCCTGAAAATTTCCTCTTCTGCCTCCCATGACTCATAGACCTCGACCTCTGTGGGCCTTTGTCCATACGTATCGGTAGAGGAAAAAACAATTCAACATTTGTTTTATTGCTAGATTTTTCTGTGGTTTTAACCATTGGTCTCACTACAGCCTCAGAGTCTCGATTCATATGAGGTGTCTTGTCTTTAACTATGTGAACATTAGGATATAAATTAGTGTCTAAGTTCACACTGGGGTGTATGATGTGTATAACATCTATTGAATCTTTACAGTGGGGTTTATCAGTTACATCGATTGCTACATTCTCTATACAAACATCATCATTTAATTCTGTAATCTCATCAGCAGAAGGTATACTCTGAACATTTAAAGTCGACATATTACTATTCCCAGCATTATTGTTTGGAGCATTTAAAGTACACATATTCTTCTTAACTTCATTATTAATATTGTCACATAAGATAACATTTTCTACATTCCTTTTATTCACATATTGTGAACTATTCATAGCATTATCATTGTTCACCATTGCATTACGTTCATTCTGTCCATGCCCTGGTCTGGGCCAAGTAAAGACATGGCTTTGTCTAAAATCATTAATGTCTCTTTTAGCTTTATTCCTTTTTTGTTGTAGTAGCTTCCTTTCAAATGCTAAAACACAGTCCAGTAAGTTCTCCAGTAGTGGTTGAACCAGAACATCAGCAAAGTCTCTATATAACATTTGTTGCTTTGCATTTATGCTTTCTATCAATTTACTTTCTTCTGGTATAAAAAAGTCTATTAAAAGTCTAAGATAATTCCGACTCACCTCTATATTAAGTCTCTGCCATTTCGCTAGCAATTCGGGGTAATCCTTGCCCTGGCTAGGCATCGTAAAAACCCTTAAGCCTCTTGGAATAATGTTTTGATCGAGGCAAAACTGAAAATGTATTCTCTGTGTTTGCAGGCGTTTCAGCTTCATGAAATCCTTTTCAATCCCCTCTAGTAGTATATGCAGCCTTTCCGAGTCAACTGCACCTTCATTCACGTCATCAGTAGCAGTCACATTCTCAAAGAAGCAGGAAGCGTTAGTAACTTCATTGAGGTATTGTTTAAATCTGCATTGCAGTACCTCACCCCCACGGTCTTCACCTCTTGGTCGCATTACCTCACTCCCTCGGTCTTCAGCTCTTGGGATGTAGTCCAATTCAATGTCAGTCATATTATGTAAAACACTTGTCCCAGTTAGCAGCAAAGCAAGAAATATAATGTATAAAACAAGTAATGGAGGCTGCTGCTATGCTGGTAAACGCTCGTGCAAGCAGTATAAATCAAAGTTATAGTAAATCAAAATAGCAGGAATGAGCGAAAACAAGTGTAACACTTAAAGTTCAAAGTACTTTATTATCGATAATTAATAAGATAAGCGCTTTCACTGTGTAGCTTCATCAGATCTTACATTCATTCTAAGATTCCACATCTTATATATATACACAGGTTTTAAACAATTAATCAATCAAGTAAGTTAATTGGTATGATTATTTAAAGAAGCAGGCAGACATCAAAGACCCAGCTTAATATACAAATCTGATAAAGATAAAACCATTTAAAATCAATCTCATATATAAAGTATACATAGGAAACACATATATAAAAAAGTTATATATAAAAAACATATATAAAAAATATATATAAAAAACATATCAGTTAGTACATATATATTTGTAATTAAAATAGATATTAGTGTGAGAAAGATTCTATAGACAAGTATGCTTAATGTCTAACATATAAAATTTCATATATATGTATGTATAAATTAATATAATGTCTTATAAAATAAAGTAACCACACTACATGTGGTAACTAAATCTATGACGTAATGACATGGTAGTGATATAAAAGACAATTCATTTACAGAGAGATAGAATACCTATTTCTAGGGGGTTTATCTAATGTTTCTGGGGTATATTACAGATAGATGAAGAAATTAAACAGATAGTAGGAGAAACACCGAGGTTTATCTTTAAGAATAAACACAACTTAAAAAGAATGTTATGCCATCCTAAATTTGATAGGAAATCTATACAGAATGTATGCACAAGACGCTGTGGTCACTGTAATTTCTGTTGTTACATAGACAGTAAGACAGAATTCTTTCATCCTGATCAACAGAAAGTTTTTAATATAAGAGCTGAAGCCAACTGCATGACTTCTCATGTGATATACCTAGCTGTTTGTCAATTATGTTCATCCTTCTATGTTGGTAAAACAAATCGACCACTGAGGGATAGGATAAGGGAACATGTATATCACATAAGGAAAGGTACATTACATAATGCCCTTGCCAAGCATGTAGCATTAAATGACGACACACATAGATTTTTGTTCAAGGTACTTGAAGTAATTACTCCCAACTCTAGAGGGGGTGACATTAAGATATATACAAATAGTAAGGAAACTGAATGGATAATTCTACTAAGATCAGATAAAGGATTAGGCCTCAATGATAGGGCCTCTATCAAGCCAAAATTAAGACAGCGTAGAAACATTAGATAAACCCCCTAGAAATAGGTATTCTATCTCTCTGTAAACTAATTGTCTTTTATATCACTACCATGTCATTACGTCATAGATTTAGTTACCACATGTAGTGTGGTTACTTTATTTTATAAGACATTATATTAATTTATACATACATATATATGAAATTTTATATGTTAGACATTAAGCATACTTGTCTATAGAATCTTTCTCACACTAATATCTATTTTAATTACAAATATATATGTACTAACATATGTTTTTTATATATATTTTTTATATATAACTTTTTTATATGTGTTTCCTATGTATACTTTATATATGAGATTGTTTTTAAATGGTTTTATCTTTATCAGATTTGTATATTAAGCTGGGTCTTTGATGTCTGCCTGCTTCTTTAAATAATCATACCAATTAACTTACTTGATTGATTAATTGTTTAAAACCTGTGTATATATAAGATGTGGAATCTTAGAATGAATGTAAGATCTGATGAAGCTACACAGCGAAAGCGCTTATCTTATTAATTATTGATAATAAAGTACTTTGAACTTTAAGTGTTACACTTGTTTTCGCTCAGTCCTGCTATTTTGATATACTAACACTTATGAGATAGCCAAGAATAATTCTAATAATGCCTTATATCGCCACTCTCTGGTATGTACATCTGCCAAATTTCTATTTTTTGCTCTTGAGATGATGGTCAGAGATAATAGGGGAGGACCCTGGGAAATTAAACTAGAACATAAAGAAACCTGCTGGCAGATAACATTAGAAGCCAACAGGTTTCCAGGTTTAAATGACACTATTTCTATTGCTCCACTTCTCAAGTTAAAAGCAGGTAGAATATAAAAATATTATTTGTACATATAAAACAAGATATTAGTTTTTTACATGAAGCTAATGTAACAAATTCATTTTCAACTTTTTTAAACATATTTAATACAGTATTATACAATGATATATAATATACATGTGCTTATTTATTACTATTTATTAATATTCATTGTTCCTATTTAATATTTTATATAAATGTTCATAAATTTTATAAATTATATCAATTTTTATCAACATAATAAGTATACTAATGTACACAAGAATTTTTATATGTTTATAAATGAAGAATTTTTCAAGATGGACATTACCATTTTAAATACTAATTGTTTAATTGTCCAATTAATTCATCAAGACTATATAAGATGAGCTGGTATTTCAGTGTTTTTTATCTGATGAAGTCAAGCAACTGCATGACGAAAACGTTTAAGAGTGTATTTTATGAACGTTAATAAAATCTTAATTTAGCGATTTATTTTGCCTACAGTGTTTGCGTGGTTGCGGTTTCCTCTACTGACTTTTCTTTGGAGTTTTTGGGGTTATAACATAAATTACATGAATATCATGAGTGGGGACAGAGTGGGGTGATAGCATAAATTACATGACTACGACGACTGGTAGCAGTGTGAGGTTATAACATAAATTATGTGAATACCATGAGTGGTGACAGTGTGGGGTTATAACATAAATTATGTGAATACCATGAGTGATGACAGAGTGGGGTAATAACATAAATTACGTGAATACTGTGAGTGGTGACAGTGTGAGGTTATAACATAAATTATGTGAGTACAATGAGTGATGACAGAGTGGGGAGATACCATAAATTACATGAATACCATGACTGTGGACATTGTAGGGTAATAACATAAATTACGTGAATAACATGAGTTAGGACAATGGGCTTATAACATAAATTATGTGAATACCATGAGTGGTGACAGAGTGGAATTATAACATAAATTACATGATTAACATGAGTCGGGACAGAGTGGGGTTACAATATAAATTATGTGAATACCATGAGTGGGGACTGAGTCTGGCGATGACATAAATTACATGAATTCAATTAGTGGTGACAGAGTGGGGTAATACTATAAATTACATAAGTACCATGAGTGGTTACAGAGTGGGTTGATAACATAAATTCCATGAATTCCATGAGTGGGGACAGTTTGGGGTGATAACACAAATTACATGAATTCCATGAGTGGGGACAGTTTGGGGTGATAACATAAGTTACATGAATACCGTGAATGGTGACAGTGTGAGGTTATAACATAAATTATGTGAATACCATGAGTGGTGCCAGAGTGGAATTATAACATAAATTATATGAGTAACATGAGTGGAGACAGAGTGGGGTCATAATATAAATTACTTGAATACCACGAGTGGGGACAGAGTTGGGTGATAACATAAACGACGTGATCTTGGTCACTCCTTCCTTGATAGCTGGTAGTTAAGGTAGAATAAATAACAATGTGCCTAATGTGAGAGATGTGATCAGCCATTTTGATTCCATTAGGAGGTAGACATGGAGGTAGAAAGGCCACCACATTCATAGCCAAAGAATAAGCAGTTGCTCCTGAACCAAACTGAAACCCCAAGTACGTGACCAATGTGATCTGAACAGTTGAGTACACCGTACTGCTCTCGACTGTCTGGCAGTTTGTCGGCTGTTTCTCATGGTCACAGATATATCGGTCTTAATCTGCCATCAATTTTATTTAATTTTACATTTACTGGAGTAGTGCACATATCACAGTGGACCATTTACAGGCACAGCCCAGATTAGCATATCACAACATAAGGAAAAGATTACTTTATATGCAGCTTAATTCAGAGATAAAGATCTATTTAAACTTTAGACATGAAAAAGGCATTTTATGAGTAAGGTGGATAAAAGACCAAGCAAACGTTTGATTTATGTAATATTTTGGGTTTTACCCCACTGGTACAGGACTTCTAAATGTATCGTGCTGGAAGGTTGCAGTTTCACAGTTTTTTTTTTTTTTTTGTTAGCACATGCACAGGTTCACAAAAGGTTTATAGCAACTGTACTCCTCCCCTTTTCCCAGTATTCTGTCTCCAGGAACCACACCACACTTTAACCTGGATCACTGGCAGCCTATGATGATGACCCCCCCATGCTACTGAGCGGGGAACTGCTAGCAACAGTGTTTATGCTTTTGGTGCAATGCACGTGAATATTAATATCAGGTTCTGAACATGTGAACTATGGATGTGAACATGTGCATTATAGGTATTAATCCACTTAATGTCAGGGCAGTAATGGGGCATTTGTGCTTAAACTATAATGTGGGTACAACACTTTAAAGTAAGAAACATTTCATGAATATGTGACATGTAACTTTTTATTAGTTGAAATAATTTGTTTTATTTTTGCTGTTGGTTGTAGCGGTTGTTCAATTCATGCCATTTCTCCAAGCACAGCAGTGGTACATGGAAGAGGAAGATTTTTTATTAACCTCCAGTTTAGCTTCTCTTTGTTTAACATCAAAGTTCATCTGGTGCTCACCTTAATTTAATTTTACTACATATAAATAGCTCTGTTGTCCTACCTGTTAACCATGAAAGACAACAATGTTGACTCAAATGAACTGCTTGCATCATTGCAGGGGGTAAGCCCTGCAAACACTGTTTTATCTTTAACTCTCCTGTGCTTCAAACAGAGCACTCCTCAAACATTAACGTTACTTGTCAAAAAAAAGGTAACTTACTTCCCTGGGTGCTGAAGCCGATCAGGTCCCTTGCTTCACTGAAGCAGACCTGATTGAGTGCAGCTTACATAGACAAATAAAAAAAAAATGGAAAAAAACTTTGCAATCGCATGGTGACATCACATAGCCATGCGGAAGCCCACAAAGTGCCGAGGAACACATGGAGGAGATGGAGAAACCCACTGCTGCTGCATGGGGGCCCTCGTTTGTGGGGAGATAATCTGTTGCTTCCCATAGCCATGGGTTCTGCAGGTGCTTAATGCCAGCCATGAGGGGATGGTGAAGATGTGAAGATAGCATGAAGGTTATTACCAATAGAGTATGTGGTGTGACAAATTAGAGTAAACCAGGAAAAACAAACAGTTCAACAATGAATTGTATAAGATGCTACATAGAGCAGGGAAGAGGAAGATGAGACAGATATTGTGATTAGGACCTGGAATGAACAATTAACAATGATAGAGGAAGAGAAGGTAAGGGCAGAAAGTGGACAGAATGTGGCCAGTATGGCTGAGCAGTGGGGAAAAGAGAGCAAGTTGGTAGTTTGGGAACCAAGGAAGCAGGTATGGATACCAGTGATGAGTTCAAAGGAGAACAAATGAGTAGGAATTAATGAGGAAATAAAGATTTTATTTTCTGGGGAATTTTACATTTTTGAGGAAAGGAGAGGTGCTTTCGTGGATAATGAAGACAGAGACATGTTAAATAAGCATGTAACTATGGAAAAACTGATGATTGTCAGTTGGTATATTAAGGAAAAAGTTATTAAAAGATGACAGATGTTAGGAAAAGGATAGAAAATTCCAAGGGTGATGAAAGAGGCCTTTATTTTTTGTTAAGAAGGAGAACTTGGATGCCCTGGTGAATCATAGGCTAAATTCTTTATGTAATGCAGATGCTAAATTATTTGCTAGAGTCCTAATGGTGAGAGAGGAGAGGTTCTTAGTGAAAGTGATTGTAGAAGAAGAAGAAGGCTTTATGAAAAAGGACATCCAAGGAAAACAGAAAACTACTTTATCTATCTATATATCTATCTATCTATCTATCTATCTATGTTTGCTGATGGTAAAATAGAAAGGAAAGCAAACTCATAGATTATATTAATGGCTATGTAAAAAATAATTTAATGCTGTGAGTAAGGCTTTCATTTTAAAACATTGTGGGACATTTTGGGAGATGGTGTCTATGAGTGGGGATCTGCAGAATTATATCAGCAGATAGGAGTAAGGATTATATAGTGAATGGGAACAAAATGGAAACACTGAATTTATGGAGGGGGATATGTCAGGGTTGTACTCTGTTCCCATGCCTGTTCCTGTTAGTTATGGAGAAATTGATGCAAAGATTAAGAGAGTTAATAAAGGGACAGCGAGAGGCAGGAATAAAAGTAGCATACATTTATTTGTGGATGACTACATCTGTTTGGGAAGGAGGCTGGTTTGAAGTCCTACCACCAAAAAAATCATTGGTTTATAAATTCATAAGTTCATAAGTTCACGTGACTAATGTTCGGATCCATAGGTCATTGAAGAACAGCAACTCTGATATTATAACAGACTTATCTCCTATTATAAATATCAAACCCATGTTTAAACTTATCAATGTTCTCAGCTTTACATTTGTAGTTTGGTAACTTATTCCATGGCATGGAATTGGATTGTGCAATAAAATGCCCCTCTTCCTTGTTTGGTTAAGTACTAATTAAATATTCAGTGATTGGTCTCTTAGATTGTTTTCTGTATTTCTAAGATTCCTAATTCTGATTTCATCATTCTCCAGAATATATCAGAATCTCAGACCATAAAAACCTTAAATCGTTACATGTAAGTAAATAATAGGCAATACTATACAAAATACATTTTAGTAGATTTTTTTCTGAGTATTTCAGTTAAGATAAAAATTGTATAGGTTTTGTGAATGTCTTGTAAATTATCTCAAACAAATGAACATAAATAGTGATGTAACTGCTGAAAGGCAGAGTTGTATTCTATTACAGGTCTTAGTAACCTTGTAAAATGATTTATAGATAACTTAGATCCCTTGTAACAATGACTTTAAAAAGAAGACTTACATGTTTCTTGTCCGGTATCGAATATGATTTGCATGCTCCTTGTTTCATTGACCTTGTGCTCCTCTATACCAGCTCCTTAGTTATCTAGTTTTAGAGGCATTCCACACTATAGTGGCTCCCTGTTTTTCACCCCCTCTAGGGGGATGGTGGGAGGATGTTTTCCTATTCAGGACAGTCTTACGTGCAATCTGGCCTCTGTGTCATATGCAAAGTAATTTGCATTCTGCATGCATACACACTCAGTCACATCTGTATGTACACACACACACACACACACACACACACACACACACACACACACACACACACACACACACACACACACACACACGGGGATGGGATCAGGTTTAGAGTCATCATACTACAACTTGCAGTGGGGTCCTTCCTTAATCTTGGCATGAGTATACCAACATAACATCTACTGGTTTGGCAAACATTAAACTTTTGCTAAGAAGAAAAAAGAGAATGTGTGGGAAGCAATGTGCAGAGTAGGTTTTAAATCCCAAGTAGTTCACTGTAAAGTTCCAAACACAATACGAATCAGGTTCAGATGTCTCCTCAATGTAAACAGCCTATGCAGGCAATTGCTGACACCCAAAACCAGCGGGTGTGTTCCTCTTCCTAGTAGTTCAGCCACAAACTCTTGTTAGTGCTACTCCACAAAACTATAGCTTGTCATGCACAATCCAGTAAATACAAGCGTTAAGCGGAGGTTATAAATATTTATTAAATAAAAACGGCAAGCGCTTTCAACTTGTGGTCTTCTTCAGGCCAATAACAACTAAAGTGCTTGGTACAAACATTTAAATATACAAACATTAAAAATGCAATGATGTCACACCCTCAATTAATTGAAGTGCATACATTATTTAAAAATTAAAGGGACAGGAAGTGCTGCCCTAATTTCAAGCATAGCTTGTTGTAAGCAACTTCTAAAATCATAAATAAAACATAAAAATATGTATAGAGCATAAAAATATATGGCATGTATATATATATATATATATATATATATATATATATATATATATATATATATATATATATATAATCAGCCATACTGTATTGCTAAACAATCAATCTTATAAACGTGCTTTATACATAAAAATAAATAATATTTCTATTCTTTTAACAGAGCTAAAATATGCATCCACACATGTCAGCTTAGACATATATTAGAAGAGAGGTCCAGTTAGTTATATACTGATTAATGCAAGATTTATAACGCTACATTCTGGTGAATATATGGCCTATATGAATTATGTTTTACATATACACCTGCTACATCTTTAATGTTAAGATCTGGTACATAATATAAGTTTGGACCTATGCTTGAAAAGAGGTGTATTTATACATATTAATCGATGCAGATATAGTAACTTTGCGTTTGATAAATGTGGGCCCTATATGGTCTATACCTCTATAGACTTGATACTTTAAATAAATAATCTGAATAAAAAATATATATTTTGAATTAATTATTCAAAATTGGAAATATATAGCATAAAATAGTAACTTAATAATATAGTAACATATAGAAGAACCATGAGATTTGCATACAATGAGAATGTCTTTTGTAATATTGTAATCCAGCGTTTTGTTATAATGGCTGGTAGAATAATTAGTTTTTTGGATCACTCAAAACATACTTCTGGTTCAGAGATTAAGATCAAGAAGAATTACTACACCTGTCTGACGATAGAATCTTTTTCCAGCCCGTCCTAGCCATGGTTTAAAATAATAATATTTCTAAGTAAACTACATACAAATAATGCTATGCTATTTACGATGGTTGCTGTAATGGATATATATATTTGTTTTCTTCTGAAACATAATGAAATACAAAGATAAATATTTTTTGAACTCAATCAAATATATAAAAGTTGAGTTGCTTAAGGGAATATAGCCTAATTAGGCATAGAACTCGGCAGGAATGCGATATATAATCTCTCATTATTTATACATCCTTCAGTCTTTAATGAGTGAGTTATATATTTTTCCAGCCTGTTTTCTCAGGCTGTTAGAATGATTTTTGAAACTGAACTATGTACATTCTTAGCATCACATAGCCATATGATATTGCCCAAATGGTCATAGTTCCGTGGAACAACATTAAATTAGGAAAGCAAATGCTTGCGTTCGCTGAACTTGACTCATTATATTCAGGATCAGGTATCTTAAAGGAATTTTTCCCATATATGGGCATGATTTGTTTGAGAAAATTAAAACAACAATTGCGACCGTACCAAATATAGGTATGATCTATATTATGGATTTATATGAATCTATATGAAGTCATATAACGAAGATTATATATGTTTTAAACTTTTTAAGCCAAAGCATATTTGCTTTTTATCATTGGATGTGTGTATACTAGCGCTATATTGGCAAATTGTTTTAATTGCATTTGATTTCTTCATTAATTGATTGAATAATTGATGAAATCTTTTTGGTATAAAAATGGTAGAAGTTTTAGTAAAGATTGTAACCTGATGAAGCGCACTTGTGTGCGTGAAAGCGCTCGTTTTTATCAATAAAAAAGATTTATACTTTGTTCCTCGTGGTGGTTTCAAGCAGTGTTTGATCTTCAGTGGAATGCATGCATCCAAATATCCATATCATATACTAATAGAAGTGGAACAGAGATATGGAACTATGATGTTGCATGTGTGCATTTATGAAAAAATATGTGTAAGCGGATAACGCATAAAATATATATGTGTATGTCTATATGTGTAAATTGTACACATATATAAAGACAGTTGACAATAAGGCTATGTGATGTTATATCAAATGCCCTAAATGAATACTATGCAAAGGGGACAGGAGGGGGGGGGGGGAGAAGTGACAAGATTAAAGGAAGTGTGGAGGGGGAATGAATGTGAGGGAAAGGGGGGGAGAAGATAAGGAAAAAAGTAAATGAAACAAATAGAAATGTCAAGGTGTAAGTAGATAGGTATGAGATATATGGTGCTCAATGGCGTAGTGACCTAGATTTCAGCATGGGTTTAATGGATACCCTGTCATTGAGTCCAGGGTGGCAATCAGCTCTAAGTCTGATAATCCATTTGGTCTCCTTTGCTTCAGTTAAATTCTGGATGTCACCTCTCCTCAATGTGGGATCATTCACCTGTATCACTTGAAAATTAAATGTGTGTTGTTTAGAGGTATTAATCACATGTTTCGACAATGCACTGCATGGTGAGGCCACTCTGATCTTGTATATGTGTTCTCTAATTCTCTCTTTCAGTTTGCGGTCAGTTTTACCTATATAAAACGCACAGCACTGTGTGCAGGTCGCTAAATAGACTACATTGTAGTGTCACAGGAGGCCGCAGTTGTAAAAACAAATTCCTGTCCTGTGTTCGGATGTGTAAAGCTATCTGTTTCTTTGATGAAATTACAATAATTGCATTTATTACATTTCCTGGTCATGCTGCTTTTCACACATCTCACAGTTTCACATATTCTGTTCGGTCCACATAACATCCTATATAGGTTATGTTTATTCTTATATGTGAACCTAGGAGAGTGATCAACCACTCCTGATATATCTAAATCAGTGAGAAGAATGTCCCAGTGCTTCCTATAAATGTCCTTCACATATCTAACATCCTGTGTGTAAAATATTGGTATCCTAAGTCTATCACTACTATCATGTATTGCGTCCAATTCTTTGCATCCATCATTTCTATTAGCAAAGTATGGAAACGCTCTACCTTTCCTCAGCTCATTTATATCTTTCATGTTGACATCTATTTCATCAGGTGAGTAACTTCTATCCAAAAACATATTCCTCAGTTCAGACATTCTATTATCAAAGCTTATATTATCAGAGTGTAATCTAGATATCCTCATAGCTTGTCCTCTGACAATGTTGTTAAAAACATGTGCTGGATGCATGCTACTACGATGTAATAGATGATTACGATAGCAGCTTTTCCTATGCACACCTGTGTTCAAGAGGCCACTCGGCAATCTCTGAATATAAACATCCAGGAATGATATCAACTCTATTGAGTTATCCATTGTAAACTTGAGATAGTCCGTGTGGGTGTTTATATCTCTATGGAATTCTAAGAGTTGTTGTTCGTCTCCTTTCCAAATGATAAAAAGGTCATCAACGAAACGGCTGTAAAATGACACATAATTCTGATATGCAGTGTTCTCAAATAGAGAGTTAAACTCCCAGCATGCCATGACAAGGTTGGTGTAGCTATTGGCACAAGAAGTGCCCATAGCTACGCCATCCTTTTGAATGTATAACTGATTGTCAAATATAAACACATTGTTCATAAGTACTAACTCCATGAGTTCACAGATAACTTCAGTCTTGCTCATAGAGAATGTACCATCTTTCTCTAAGCATTGACTAATACAGGTAATGCCATCCAAATTCGGAATGACAGTAAATAAAGACTGTACATCTAGGGTGACTAGTATATCCCTCTCGCCTTCCTTAACTGCATGTGTCTTGTCATATAACATGAGTAGGAACTGTTTTGTGTCTCTCAGTATGTGATCATACTTATTAACGATTGGTCTCAGTAAGTATTCTAGATAGAGCGATATGGGTTCCGTTACCCACCCTCTCCCGACCACAATTGGTCTCATTGGGGGGTCTCTCCCATCTTTATGGATCTTGGGCATCCCTTGTATACAAGGTATGATTGGATGTTCTACAATAAAATATCTGTAAAGTTCTTTGTTAATTTTCCCTTCAAGTAATAGAACTTCAAGTTTGGTTGTGACCTTATTCATAATTATATTAAGTGTATGTGTGTCAATCTTCTCATAAAATTTTGTATCTCCAAGCATCAAATGCATCTTGGTTTTGTAGTATTCCATGTCCGTCACTACTATGGGGCCCCCTTTGTCGGCCGGTCTTAACATAATGCTACCATCATTCCTTAAGTTATTCAGTGCTCTTCTCTGCTACGGGGTTAAGGTTCCCTGTCCACTTCTTACTTTTATTGAAACTATCATTTGCATATAGATCTTTCTCCACCAACTTTGAAAATGCTTCTATCAATGGATGGTTATTCGGGACATATGTGCTAGGTTTCCTAAATTTATGTAATTCTGATGTAGTACCAGCGAAATCAAGTTTAATCTGTAAATTACGAGTAAACAATTTAAGATCAATGATATTATCAGTAATATCACTTTTCTGAGAAGGAATGAATGTAGTACCTTTCTCTAATACATAACATTCATCCAAGGAAAGTGTTTTCTTGGATATATTCCAAATTAATGATTCTTGCTCCCTTGCCATAATTTCTTTATAGTAGGTCCTGGCTGTGGATGGTCTGCTGGCCTCTTTCTCTGTCGGCCTCTGCTCATTGACCGTTCTCTCCCCCTCCCCCCACCTCTCCATTGTGATGCAATTGGGAAAGGGGCTGTATGGGGGAAGCCATGGTTCGATGTGCTATCCAAGGGTACATTTGATTTTTTCTTTCCTACTTCAAAACTATCTTTGCTAGTACTATCACTATTTGTGTCAATATGTTCACATATGTCTATACGAGTATTAGCTTCCTCAAGAACGGAAATATTGTGTATATTGCTAATGGGTGACATGCTTTGTATGTCTATACCATCGTGGTGTACCATAGCTGCAGTAACCACCAGGTTCCGCTTCCCACCACCTTGTGGTAGGTTAGCTTTTATATTAACATCACTATTACTATTGCCTTGCCTGTCTTTCTGTTGTATAGGGGGGGTCTGGGGGGTTGTTGTCAAAATTCTTCACTGTGTTATTCACCCTGGGCCAAGTGAAGACATTCCCCTTTTTAAAATCGTCAGTGTCCCTCTTAATCTTATCACATTTTTGCTGTAATAATCTCTTTTCGTACATAAACACATTATCCAACATTTTATCCATATACACATCTATTACTTGTTTAGGATACATATTATATAAGCTTAGTTGTTGTTGCTGTATATTTTCACTCAAAGAAATTTCTTGAGGCAAAAAATACTTATTCAAAAGTTCCATATATTTAATGCTAGTTTCAAGGTTAATCTGCTGCCACATACACAGCAGATCTTTATAAACAGTACCTGTGGTGGGCATTTTAAGAATCCTCAGGCCCCTGGGTACAATTTTGCATGCAATGCACACCTCGAAATGTTGGCGTTGTAACTGGAGGCGTTTAAGTCTCAGAAAGTCCCCTTCCATCTCCTGTACAAGCGTCGTTAATCCATGGTATTCCTTTTCTGAGGTTCCATTGTCGTCTGTCTCAGTAGGAGCATGGTAGTGCAAAAGTGGATTTACTTTACCAGTTATTACATCTTGAAACCTAGTCTTGCTCTCTCTGTTGGTTTCCCTTTGACTAAGTAGTACTTCCGGTGTATACGGAAGTTCAATCGGTGTGTCAATGGATTTTGACTCTGCCATGGAATATACGTGAGCAACAACGTATATAATGAAAATAAAATCCAAAAAAACGCTCACGTGTTATTCCACTTCCCAGAAAACTTACTGTTGCTAAGAAGAAAAAAGAGAATGTGTGGGAAGCAATGTGCAGAGTAGGTTTTATATCCCAAGTAGTTCACTATAAAGTTCCAAATACAATACGAATCAGGTTCAGATGTCTCCTCAATGTAAACAGCCTCTGTTAAAAGAATAGAAATATTATTTCTTTTTATGTATAAAGCACGTTTATAAGATTGATTGTTTAGCAATACAGTATGGCTGATTTTATATATATATATATATATATATATATATATATATATATATATATACATGCCATATATTTTTATGCTCTATACATATTTTTATGTTTTATTTATGATTTTAGAAGTTGCTTACAACAAGCTATGCTTGAAATTAGGGTAGCACTTCCTGTCCCTTTAATTTTTAAATAATGTATGCACTTCAATTAATTGAGGGTGTGACATCATTGCATTTTTAATGTTTGTATATTTAAATGTTTGTACCAAGCACTTTAGTTGTTATTGGCCTGAAGAAGACCACAAGTTGAAAGCGCTTGCCGTTTTTATTTAATAAATATTTATAACCTCCGCTTAACGCTTGTATTTACTGGATTGTGCATGACAAGCTATAGTTTTGTGGAGTGGCACTAACAAGAGTTTGTGGCTGTACTACCAGGAAGAGAAACACACCCGCTGGTTTTGGATGTCAGCAATTGCCTGCATAGGCTGTTTACATTGAGGAGACATCTGAACCTTATTCGTATTGTGTTTGGAACTTTATAGTGAACTACTTGGGATATAAAACCTACTCTGCACATTGCTTCCCACACATTCTCTTTTTTCTTCTTAGCAACAGTAAGTTTTGTGGGAAGTGGAATAACACGTGAGCGTTTTTTTTTTTGGATTTTATTTTCATTATAAACATTAAACTTTGCCTTCCCATCCACAAAGAAGTTATCTAACCTGCTTTTGGACTCTAGAACTGTCACACATTACTGACCATCCTGCATGGTCAGCTGTCCGAGTTTTCTGAGTAATGGCCTTCAACAGGGCTCAATCAATAAACCCGCCCCCCCCCAAACACAAATTGGCATGGCCACTACCATCTCACCTAGGTAAGGCATACCTACCTTCCCTGCAAAACTAGTTGAGCCTCTACTTGATGTTGTGTAGACTGGACCATAGTCAGTGTTTTATCCCATTGTGCCACTGAGCTGGCTATGAATACAATCCATGCTGATCCTTGTGAAGGTAAATCATTTTATATAGGTACCACATCAGGCCTTTATCCTGCTGTGCCACTGAGCTGGCTATGAATATAATACACACTGTTCCTTGTGAAGGTAAATCATTTTATATAGATACCACATCAGGGCTTTATCCCACTGTGCCATTGAGCTGGCTATGAATATAATGCATGCTGATCCTTGTGAAGGTAAATCGTTTTATATAGGTACCACATCAGGGCTTTATCCTGCTGTGCCACTGAGCTGGCTATGAATATAATACACGCTGCTCCTTGTGAAGGTAAATCGTTTTATATAGGTATCACATCAGGGCTTTATCCCACTGTGCTACTGAGCTGGCTATGAATATAATGCATGCTGCTCCTTGTGAAGGCAAATTGTTTTATATAGGTGCCACATCAGGGCTTTATCCCACTGTGCCACTGAGCTGGCTATGAATATAATGCATGCTGATCCTTGTGAAGGTAAATCATTTTATATAGGTACCACATCAGGGCTTTACCGTGCTGTGCCACTGAGCTGGCTATGAATATAATACACGCTGCTCTTTGTGAAGGTAAATTGTTTTATATAGGTAAAACATCAGGGCTTTATCCCACTGTGCCAACTGAGTTGGCTATGAACATAAAGCATGCTACTCCTTGTGAAGGTAAATAATGTTATATAGGTACCACATCAGGGTTTTATCCCACTGTGCCACTGAGCTGGCTATGAATATAATGCATGCTGCTCCTTGTGAAGGTAAATCATTTTATACAGGTACCACATCAGGGCTTTATCCCACTGTGCCACTGAGCTGGCTATGAATATAATGCATGCTTCTCCTTGTGAAGGTAAATCATTTTATGTAGGTACCACATCAGGGCTTTATCCCACTGTGCCACTGAGCTGGCTATGAATATAATGCATGCTGCTCCTTGTGGAGGTAAATCATTTTATATAGGTACCACATCAGGGCTTATATATATATATATATATATATATACATATATATATATATATAGGTAACACTAGTTCCAACATCTCCTGTACCTCCTCCCTCAAAGTCTGTCTGACTCCCTCAAGCACCCTATAAGGGGCCTACCTAATAGGCTTTTTGGGTCCTGTATCCACCTGGTGCTGCACCAGGTGAGTGCACCCTGGTTTCCCAGTGAACATGTCCCCAAATTCCTGCAACACTGCTCGGATTTCTCGAACCGGGTAGAGGATAGCTGCTGGGACATTGCTACCCCTTCCACTGAGGTGTCAGCCTGAGCCTCACTGAGGAGATCAGTCCCCAGATCTCCCTCAGACTCCTCCTGCAATCCACTGAAAATGCTCAGCACAAGGGCCTCCCTATCATGGTAAGGTTTCAACATGTTAACATGGTACAATTTGCACCCCTGCTGTCTGCCTAGCAGTTTCACCATGTAGTTAACATCACTTACCTTTATTACCACCTTGTAGGGACCCTCCCAAGCTGCTTGCAGCTTGTTGTGTCTGACAGGAATGAGAACCATTACCTGCTGCCCCACAGCATACTCTCTAGCTCAAGCATTCCTGTCATACCACACCTTTTTCTGTTGTTGGGCTTCTGCCAGGTTCTCCTGGGCCAAGCCCATGTGTTCCCTCTGCCTTGTCCTGAGGTTTAGGACGTATGCCACAAGAGACTCCTTGTGAGACTCACGCTCATCTTCCCACTCATCTCAAATTAAATCTACAGGTCCTCTCACCCTATGCCCATACAGCAACTCAAAGGGTGAAAAACCTGTGAATTCCTGGAGAACCTCTCTGTAAGCAAATAACAGATGGGGCAAATATTTATCCCACTCCCTCTTAAACAGATCTGCAAATGCCCATAGCATGGACTTGATTGTAGAGTTTAACCTCTCAACAAGACCATTAGTCTGGGGATGGTAGTGGGTGGTCTTCATTTGCTTCACTCCACAGGACCTCCACAGACAAGCCAGCAGGTCTGACATGAAATTGGCACCTCTGTCAGTCAGTATTTCTTTTGGGAAACCTACCCTGCTGAAAATCTCTAACAAAGCATTTGCCACCTTCTCTGCCTCAGTGAAGGACAAAGCCACTGCCTCAGGATATCGTGTAGCATAATCCACTACCACTAGGATATACTTTTTCCCTGTGGAACTTGGGTACTCAGAGGACCCACAATATCCATAGCTACCCTCTGAAATGGCTCCTCAATCACAGGCAAAGGCATCAAAGGAGCTCTCACCTTGTCTCCTGCCTTGCCTACCTTTTGGCACTGCTCACAGGTCCTGCAGCACCCTGCTACATCTGTAGAAATTCCAGGCCAATAGAAGTTCTGCATAACATGTATCTTTGTACGTTTTATGCCTATATGACCTGCAAAGGGAATATCATGGGCTATGGCTAGAAGCACCAGACGGTAGGCTCTAGGCACTACCAACTGCTGTACTCTCTCACATTCCAGCCCTCCCTCAGGGGCCCACCCTCTGTATAGTAACCCTGTGTCCCAGTATACAGATTCCCCCTTTCCTTGAGAATCAGGTGCCTCCCTAGCTATCTGCCTCAGGCCTTGCAATGTAGGGTCTGAGAGCTGAGCCTGTATCAACTCTCTCCTTGTAACCCTTCCCAGCTCCCCTTCCACAGGAAGTCTGGCATCCTCTGACAGTGGTGCCTCACTGTCAGCCTGGGTACTACTACTCACCTCTACCTTTGCATCATTCTGTTCAAGGGAACATCAGTACCCACAAGCAGCTATGGCTCACATTCACTTTCACTGCTACAAAGTAGCTCCCTTCCTGAAGTAACCACCTCATCAGTCCTGGCTGCAAGTATGCAGTCTGTCTAAGTCTCCCCCAGGCTACCAGACCCACATGCTTGTCTCCTAGCCTGACCTTGTGTAACTGTATAAGCCCACGGTACTGCCTCATCCAAATCCTTCCAGCTCAGGACATCTGCAGGATGGTAGTTTAGTACCCCTGTTGTCTCAAGACAACCTACTATTGGCATTTTGTCTTTTCCACTTACTGACTCTTTCATATTTACAACATTCATATTTACAAATGATAGATTTATCTATAAAATTATATTTGGCTAGGCTGGCAGCTTTCACCCTTCTCTGCCAGTCTTCTTCACAACAGATACCACACCAGGGCTTTATCCTGCTGTGCCACTGAGCTGGCTATGAATATAATGCATGCTGCTCCTTGTGAAGGTAAATTGTTTTATATAGGTACCACATCAGGGCTTTATCCCATTGTGCCACTGAGCTGGCTATGAATACAACACATGCTGCTCCTTGTGAAGGTAAATCATTTTATATAGGTACCAGGTCTGGGCTTTATCCCACTGTGCCACTGAACTGGCTAAGAATATAATGCATGCTGCTCCTTGTGAAGGTAAATCGTTTTATATAGGTACCACATCAGGGCTTTATCCCATTGTGCCACTGAGCTGGCTATGAATATAATGCATGCTGATCCTTGTGAAGGTAAATCATTTTATATAGGTACCACATCAGAGCTTTATCCTACTGTGCCACTGAGCTGGCTATGAATATAATGCATGCTGCTCCTTGTGAAGGTAAATCATTTTATATAGGTACCACATCAAGACTGTTTAAAAAACAGGCACAGTGAATATTTGAAAGGCATTCAGCAGAATGATGACAACAGTTATTAGTAATAATGATAATAATACACTCAGTCCATATTTTTGTTTGCAGTCTTTTTTTAAATAGTTCCCAAATGCTGATAGGTTCATAAGTTCTTGCTAAGCTTGCAGCCAAGGAAACTACCATAGTGCTGAACCGCATCACCCAAGACTGACGTCAAACTAAAAATATAACCCATTAAGTAGATTTAGGTTCATACTAGGCTATCTGCCCGAGGGCATTTACAAGCCTAGCCCATAGTTTTGTGGCTTACGCCACCCCTTTAGTATGGGGAACTATACCCATTATTTTGCTGTGCCTCTGTTGAGCAGTGACACTGAGGTAATCCCTCATATATCCCAGATAAACATTTGTGGCCACCTATCTAGTTATCCAGAGTGGTTTTAATAGCTGCTAGGGAAGTGCTCTTTTTGATATGTAAGGGCAGCCTATTCCACAAATGGGAGATACCTTAGGATAGGTGCTTGTTGTGTCAGCTGGTAACATAGACGTGGTAATATAGTGGTTCTATAGGTTTAGCTCTCAAGAGTGGGATGTTGTTTTACCACCAGTTCTGTGAAGGAATTCAAAAAGTGCTGGGCCACTCATAACATGGAAGGCTAAGCAGAAATCACCCTTCTGAAGTATCTATGACACTGAAAAACAGGTGTAGAGCTTTTAATCTATCAGAACAGCTAAGTGTTTCAAGACCCAAGTTCTTTTGAGTGAGGAAACATTTAGGTTCCTCAAGTTTGATTAGCCATTTTCTAGGTGCCTGCCAAAGGGACATTATACTCAATGATACGCCTAAAAAGGGAGGAATAAAGTGGGAATATAACCACCTGAGGCATGGTGGAGATGCAACACTGGACAAGTTGTGCAAGGATTTTGTAGCCACCCCCGAGACAGGGAATTCAAAGGAGACTCTGTTATCAACAAAAGTATCCAAGACCTTGTTCCCTGTGTCAGTTTTAAGTGGAACATTATCTTTATGGTAAAAAGAAGTAATGCCAAATTTATTAAAAGAAGCTATACTGAATTTCTTGGTAACAAAGGTAAACCCATGATTAATTTATTATTTTTTTTTATTTATTTCACAATTGTTTACCAGGAAATGCCCAGAACCTTAGAGTTAACACACAGAAGTGTGCTGTACCGGTGGTGAACAGTACCACCTTCACCAGTCAGGGTAACATAGAAAATCTACTGGCTGATAATTTCAGTCCCATCTTCCTCCTCCACTCCCACCCCAGCTCTACCAGGTGAAATCCCCTCTAGCATACATCCCTCAGCTATCAGCAGGGACCAGGTGCTGGCAGCACTCACTAAAGCCAACAACACTACCACCATAGGCCCTGACAACATCCCCAGTTGAGCAGTCTAAACATGACCTATCCAGACCACTTAAGGCACTCTTCAACTACAGCCTTGAAGCAGGCTACATTCCAAGTGAATGGAGGACAACAGTCATTCCCCTCCACAAGAGTGGATCGTCAACCAACCCCGGAAACTACAGCCTAACATGCAAAGCCATGAAAAAATTATTATGGAGATGAGAAACAAGAACATTGGCAACCTACAGTCACTAAACCCATTCCAGTTTGGCTTCGTAAAGGGAAGGTCATGCCTACTTAACTTGGCAGATTTCTTTGAAAGGATCACCAAGACAATGGATGAGGGTAAAACAGTGCATGCTGCATATCTTGACCTGGCTAAGGCATTAGATACAATACCCCTCTCTTGCATTGTTGACAAGATATCTGAGCTAAGTGTAAACCCTTATATAACTTGCTGGATTGCTGGCTGGCTCACAGGCAGGATCCAAGAAGTCAGGATCAGTGAGACCACCCCAACAAGAAATCAGTCACCAGCCGAGTACCCCAGGGCTCTATGCTGGGCCCACTCCTTGCTCAGAAGTCAAGGTGAATGTTCAACCTCTGGCTCATCAAGTTCATAGATGACTGTAAACTGAGAGCAATTATAGATTCCCCCAAGATACCAACATCTTGCAAGTGGGTTTAACACAGACAAATGACTGGTGTTAAAGCCATGGCCTAAAGCTCAAAAATGCATTATAATGCCCTTTTTCAAACTGTCTACCCAAGTTAAATACACAATTGATAAAGTGCCCCTAAGACTGAATCCAGTAGTAAGGGTACTGGGAACATATGTAGACAGTAATCTGGCCTTTGACCAACACATAAGAAAATCATTCTATGTCACCCAACTGATAGATAAACTGATAGGTGAGGCTATGACATTCAGGTTCAAGGAAGCTGTAGTACCACTCTACTTGGCCCTTATCAGAGCTACCATTGAATACAATGCCTTCCTTTGGCATGTATCTAACAAGACACTTGCAACAACAGTTGGAACACCAACAACGTTTTCTCACCAGGGAAATTCAGGACATGAACTCCCTATCCTACACTGATTTTGTAAAGGCTCTGTCTCTGTCACTGTATTCAGTCTCCTACAGGCTGCTGAGAGAGGATCTTTAACTGTTACAGGGCTCTGTATCTGCTGCACATGTCCAAAACAAACAGGAACGGAAACACTAGATCGGGGGATCTGAACTTTGCCTGTAACATAAACAGAACATGCTGGAGAGACAGATACATGTCCCAGTGGATCCCTGCACTAAGGAATAGGCTCCTAACCCTATTCAAAAGAAACCTTGACAATTGGATGGGAAATCATAAATTTACCCCTCATCTTGTCCCCATTAAACTTATGGACAGAGGCTGTCAACAAAAAGATATTATCCTAACACCCCCTCCAAATCCTTAGTTACCTCCCTACTAACATGCACTCATCCCCTGTATAGACCCAAATGGTTTGTGTTGCATGGCTTGACTTGTAAGGGCCCTAGTGGCCATTAGCCTAATACAAACCTAGGAATCTATAATATCAGATTTTCAGTGGCTGCCCATGGAGAAAAGCTGCACATTGACATGATACAGTTACAATTAAATAAAGTTATTACAAAGCCTAATACAGAAGAACAACGTGTTAACTAGGCAAAAATTCAACTTCAGTTCATATAGTGTGAAGCTACACATACATTGTACAAATATCTGGGCAGTTATAACAAGTTGAAAAAAGAGCATTATCAGTAGATAAAGTGTTCACAAGTTGCAGTTTACAGGGATGACATTAAACACACTGAGTACTCTGGAACAGAGAAGACTAGACGATATAGCCTAGACAAAATATATTTGTCCCTTGTCTAAAAATAGATGTTACTTATTCCTTTAGTCCAAACACAGTCAAAGTATACTGGGGGTGAGGGGAAATAGGGACTAGATCAGCCTGGGGCAGTGTAGGAGCAGAGTCATGTCTTATTCAGCTAGTCTTTTAGTAGTAATTTGAAGTTGGACAGGTTAGAGTTAGATCTAATTTACACACAAACATTTGTTGGGCTAGTCCTTTCTGGAGAATGTGAGTTTCAAAATACGATTTGAAAACTGTCCATAGTTTACAGTCATGAGCAAAAATAGTTAATCATAGTCCATTAATATCAACTTACATGCTAGAGAAGTATATACTAATAAGGAAGGGCCTAAGACAGAGCACTATGAAATACCCTTTCCTTAATGGTATGGGTTCTGTCGGTTGCCAGTTACCAGTCTAGTGAACCGTGTATTGGTTAATGCTCAGTTTTAAGGCTTTGTCAATAATCCCAACATGTAGGATACTGTCAAAGGCTTTGCGAACTCCAGATAGGCCGCATGGACTGCATGCCCCTTATCAAGGGCCTCAATAACCTTTACATAAAATTCAACAAGATTTAGCAAGCAGATTCAGGGATATACAATTATGTATATCTTTGCTGATTAGTACAACTGTAATATGATTCACAGACAAGTGCAACTAATAGGCCTGTGATTCCCATGGTCAGTAAAGGGGCCACTTTCATGCATGACATCATAACAGGTGTTCTCCACATGACAGAGATATAACCAATGGAGAGATTCAGATTGAACAGATGATGGTGTAGTATGCTAGATGGAACTTGATGCTTCTCTGCAGACATCTAGAAATATTTCCAAGATCCCAGGAACTGGTATTTTTAATTTTTGAAACTTTCAAAAGGACTGTGTCCAAAGTGATTTCTGTTTGGAGAGGTGTGGAAGGAAAAGGGGTGGGGAACATACAGGAATACTGATCAGCAAAGCTACTGAATACAGACAATGTGGCACTATATGGCACTTGAAACAGGAATGTCATAGGTTCATAGGTGTTTGGCTAACGACCCCAAGGACCTTTTTAAGCCTAGCCATGCATCCCAAATCTCTAACAAGTTCTGATACCCTTTATGTGTAAGCATGGGCCTGAAAGATAAACCATTTACAGGTTACCTGTGTCCATTAGAGACATAGGTACCAAACCAGGGATGAATTTCCAGTTTCCCATCCAATTGTCCAAGTTGCACTTAAATTGGGTTAGAGAGGAACTCTGCTTCACATGGATGGGGAGCCTGTTCCATAGACAGGGTAGTCTCGGGGATACATACCTATCTCTCCAGCAGGTCCTATTCATAACACAGGCAAGGTTTAAGTTTTTAGAATAGGTAATTTTGGTGCTGTTTGCTTTGTGGATATGCAGGAGGTCCATCAGAGTGGGGTCTGACAATGCCCTGTATGCCAGACATATAGATCTCCTCTTAAAAGCCTGTAGGAGACAGAATACAGGGATAGGACCTTGAGGTGGTCTGCATAGGACATATTAATTATGCCCTGTATTCTTTTAATGAGGAACCTCTGTGGGCATTCCAATTGTTGAATATGAATGGTTAGATACATACCAAAGGGGACATTGTACTCAATGATAGGTCTGATGAATGCCGAATACAGTGGAACAATAACTTCATTGGACTTAGATGCCATACCTTTGTTTATAAGTTGTGCAACTTATAATGATTTCCTCATCACTGGAGACACATGATGGTCAAAGGCTAGATTACTATCTATGTGTGTCCCTAAGTCCCTGACTACTGGGTCATCTCTAAGGAGTGTACTGTCAATATGATAGTTACCAGGGATGGATGACTTCCCAAAGGATACTATTATGCATTTCTTGGCATTTAGTTTTAGACCATGGCTCTGACACCAGTTGTTTGTCTGTGTCGGCCCCTCCTGTAGAATATTTGTGTCAGTGTGAGATTCAATGACAGTTCCTAATTTACAGTCATCTACAAATGAATTCAGCCAGAGACCACAGACATTGACCTTGAATTCTGAGAAGTAAATGCCAAAAAGGAGAAGTCCAAGGATTGATCCCTGAGGGACTCCACTTGTGACTGGCCTCTTTGTAGAGGTGAACTCCCCAATTCTAACTTCCAGGGTCCTGTCTGTGAGCCAGTTGGCTATCCACTGAGTAATATACATGGGTTTTTACCTAACTTCCTGAGTTTGCCAACAATGCCTATGTAGGTTATTGGGTCAAATACCTTGAGCAGGTCAAGGAAGGCAGTGTGAGCGAGTTTGCCCTCATCCACTGCTTTGGTGACCTTTTCAAAGAAGTCCACCAGGTTGAGTAGGCGTGATCTGCCCTTGATGAAACCAAACTGGGTTGAGTCCAGTGTCTGGTGACACATGTGATGCAACTGAATACAGATAATACAGTTGTTATGACAGCAAAGGAAGATAGAAGTTAAAACAGGGTTTGGGAGGTTGGCATAATGGTTAAGGTGTTTACCTTACAGAAACAAGTTGCAGTGTTTGATTTTCACATGGGGTAATTGCCTAGGCTTAAAATGGCCTGCAAGGGCAATTAGTCTAGTACTAACCTATGAACCTATGCATCTATGAACCAAAGGTTAGTAACCTCAAGTATCTGGGAAGCGTAGATGAGGAGAAGAATGTCTGAATGAGGAGGTCAATGCTAGAATCAGAGGGGCTTCCAGCCAACTGATGGAGAGTGTTAGGGTAGTGTGTGACACAAAAAAGTTAGGTGTACAAAATAGTTGTGTGACCAGTACTACTGTATGGTACAGAAACGTGGGCAGTGATGGCAGAGCAGTTGAGGAAACTAGGGGTGGTAGAGATAAATGCCAAAATGGTTAAAGTGTTCACTTTACAGACACAAGGTGCATAGCTTGATACTCGCATGGAGTAATTGGTTAGGTTTAAAATGGCCCATAAAGGTAGTTAGCCTAGTAGTAATCTACGAACCTATGAACCTGTGAATGAGAGTTAGGATGCACACTTTGAGATGGATTTAGACATGATGACATGAGAGCAGAATAATAAACTGTTTGGTGCTTCGTGACTAACTGTTTGGTGCTTCGTGATGCCTTAGTGTGAGCCTTTTCGTTGTGGTGGCAGTTTCCTCGACTGGTTTGCTGTACATTTTTTGAGTTTGTTTTATACAGCAGTGGTATTAGTCTGTCTAACATGAGAGCAGAAGCCAAAGTAAATCCAGTTGCAGAAAAGGTCAAAGAGAACAGGGTATGGTGGTTCAGGCACACGTGAAGGAGAGCAGATGACGATTTGCTGAAGAAGGTCTGGGAGAGATGGTAAGAAAGCAAGAGAAAACAAGGACATCCAGACGAGATATGTAGATTGTAAGACAGAAGACTTGTGACCGTCAGCCATGATGGTCAAAGAAAGTAGGAGAGTGACACTGAATTGAGAGAGAGATAACAACAGTTGGCATGACACCTCAACCCTATGCAAAAAATAGGAAATAGGGGGTTGATGAAAATTATGTTGATGATGGTAAAATCACCAAATAAGAAAATAAATATCTAGCATCACCTTTTCAAACTCCAAATGCTTTTGCAGGTGAGTTTCTTATTCTCAGATTAGTTTTCAGTCTACTTTATCTCACTAAGATTGCACAGGTCAGGCTTCCAGTAAACTCTTCTTGTCCTGAAGCAATGCTGTAAAGAAAATGTTTTCCCATCTGAAATTGGTGAATTTAGTACTGTCCTTCCCCGATGCCAGTTTAGCATAATATGAATCTTTCCATGGCATGTAGCTCCCTTTTACACATAAACATGCTTAGCACTGAAACTGATGACTTTTCTATAAGTTTCTGCCATGTCCTTCTCTCAGTTATGCTTTCAAATGATGGTTTATTTTAATGGAAGTTGCTTTGTGTCAATACATTTTATTTAATTTCTTGTGTCTGCCTGCATTTATGTTGAATGTAAAGAGCTTTAGAAACTAGTTGTTAGAAGCCCTGAATCTGGTATGGCTTCATATTTAAGGAATTTGACTAATTATTATTAAGTGGTATGGTTTTAAAGTTAGTGTACTTGGCCAGTACCAAAGGTCATGCCCTACTACAGAAATCAGCACCAATAACTGCATTTATGAGAAGAATGGGTGACTTGTCTACACAGATTTTAATTTTTGATTCCCGCAATATCCAGCCTAAGGACATAAACAACCTACAAATTCTTGATCTAAGCCAATTTAGTTTTATCAGGGTGGATCCTGCCTGCTTAACATGGTTGACTTCTTTGTGAAGAATACTGAAGCAATGGATGAGGAAAAATCAGTTCATACTACATAGACTTCTGAAACATGTTTGTGATTTGAGGAGAAGGCCAACGTGGCTGCATAAAAATGTGAGGATAGCAATCAGGACAAAAGATTGATCATACAAGGTGGAAAAGATGGGTGTGGAAGTGGACAGGTACAGTATAAAATGCAGAACAAGTGAAGGTGCTCCCTGCAAAAATCATGAAAGGTGTACGAACAAGGCTCAAAGGCTCAACATGTATTGTTTTTGTTTGAATGCAGTTTCGTTTTCAAAATGTCAGGATCTCACAAGACTGGGTTTTGCACTTCCCATAAGGGAACTCTCTAAATTTTTTTTTATGTGTTACAACTTAGTTTCAGATGAATTGTCAAGGAAGAAAAAGCATAAATACTTCTCATTTGGGCTTCACCAAGGACTCTGACTTAGCCCCATGCAATCCACTGATTGTAAAACTTAAGGAGCTGAGGAGCTGGACTGCTACATGGCTGATGGATACAGCAGTGACAGTTGGGGTAACAAGGATGATACCAAGAGCAAGGAAAGTAACTACAGAGGTATAACAAAGACCAATTCTGGGTGTTGTTCTTTTTTTGTTTTGTTCAGACATCCTTAAGGGAAAATAGAGTAGGATTAGCTCTGTGTTGATGACAGAAAGAGAGATAGAAAATGGAAGAAGAGTTGAAGAAGACATTTAGAAAGAGAAAGTGTCCAGAAAGGTGGAAGCCGAGGTCATTACAGAGAAATAAAAACTGCTGCATTTGAGCAACAAAAAACCCCATTAAGAAGTATCAGCTGGAGAGGCAAAAACTGATCATAATAAAGCAAGAAGAGGAACTGGGGTGTTGATTACAAATTAACTATCCCATCAGCAGCAGAATGAGACATAAGTGGTAGCAACAAACAGAATGATAGCGTGTTTCCTTAAAGGGATAGACTTCATGCGCACCAAAACAAGGTTTTCACTCTGTTGAGCCTGTGTGCAAGGGGCTTCAGGCTACTATAAGGGGTTGTGGGAGATCTTCTCTAAAGAGAGAAGGAGAACATGATATGTGTTCTCAAGATCATGTAACTGAGACGTGAAGGATGTATCCTCAATCAGAAAAACAAGTCCATTGGGGCACAGGAAGCAGATTGTTGGGTACCAGGACTTCTTGGTCCTTCTTTACAGGGATGATAGTAGACTCATGGAATGATAATGTGTAACAAAAAAACTCAGGAGAAAGGACCAAGATAGAACTGAAAAATGTAAATTCCAACAAAACCTCCGTGGACCACCACGGAAAATGGCATAAACAAATTTATTAGACTTAAAACATGTTAAAATAAACTAAAATAAAATAACAAAGGCCAAACAGGATTAGTGCTTCCAGGCTATTGCCCTTCCTCAGATCCTGCATTTGTTTTTATGTTGGTAAAACCAACAGAATGTTGAAGGAACAAATCCTTCAACATGTAAGTGATATCAAGCTGAAGGTTAAACATAGTGCTACTGTGTAGCATATTGTCTCTAATACGGGGCATAGCTTCAGGTTTATGGTTTTGCAGCTGGTAGAGACTGATAGAAAAGGTGGTGGTTTGGTTAACTGCATGGAATATAATGAAATGAAATGCATTGCTGACTTGCATGCAGACAATTACTCTGGCGTGAATGGAATGATACCTCTGAAACTTTCAAGGGGTGTAGACCAATGCTATGAGTTTTATTGGTTATTTGGAACTATTTATACTGTTTTGGAATGGAAGACTGCAGGATCTGAGGAAGTGTGATAGCCTGAAAGTGCTAATCCTGTTTGGCTTTGTTATTTTATTTTTAATTATTTTAACGTTTTACTTTTAATAAATTTGTTTACGCCATTTTCCGTGGTCGTCTGAGGAGGTTTGGATTGTATTTAGATTTATGGAATGAACTACTCAAATAAGCTGTTAGGAACAAATGTGCAGGCCTATAAAAGTGTACATGGGTAATAAGACAAGAGACGGGTAAACAGATGTAGGCAACTAAGGTGTCAAATGCACTTGAAGGACCATGTCGACAGGTTTAATGTCTCCTCCACTGCTCATTCAAGTATAATGTAATCAAGTGTGAAGGTAGTTATGCTGAGTCTAGCTTAGCTGCTTGCCCAGAATATTTATACAAAAGTGACGGAAGGCTCAGGAAAGTGTTAGGGAAGAAGAAGTCAAGTTACATCAAAAGCACCACAATCTACAATGGTAAAACTATAATATAAGCTGCATTGTCAAATGCAGTCCCAGACCTATATCATATTTAAGGCAGCTGTTTAATGTTGTAGCTGAGAGTGTAGTTATAAATAAAATAATAGTTCACCTGCAATAGGAGGTTCATAATTCAGTACTCACAAGGCCTATTATGCCCTGAAGACGGGTCATTTGAGGTGCAAACAAGCAAAAGGACAAGTTCCTGCAGTAAATGAGCTCTGATATTAATTCCATAAACCACAGTAGAAGTTAAAACCAAGAAACACTCATAGTTTGTAAAAACTTTAATAAAATGTACAAACGTGCAGAGCATACAGCTTTCGGGTACAACCTTTCTTCAGTGCAAAGAGATAAAAAACTAAAAGATCGTAAAATAGAACATTGTTCTGAGGTTCGTAGAAATAATTTATCAAATGCATTAGCCATGCATATAGTTAAAGATGGCCATAAACGTAGCTTTGTGTTCAGAGTGAATGAATTTAGAAGAAAGTAAGAGGAATGACTTAAATAATTTATTGGAATTGAGAGAGTATGCATGGATAATAAGACTCCGAGCTCATAGCCACCCAGGATTAAACACAGCAGTTAGTATTAAGCCCGGAATGGTTAAGAAGCAAGTGCAATTAAAGAGATGAAGGTATTTACATTTATTCTGTGTAAATACATTTACAGTACATGTATATATACTTATAGATGTTGCACAGGTAATTTGTATGTTTTTAGGAAGTTATATAATTGTTACACGATGAAAGAGTTTTAATTTGTTCAGATTTTATTGGCCATGAATGCCATGTGATCACTGTTTTTTGATATAAAACAGCTGTTAGAACACATATATGTATTTGAAATGCAAAAGGGTTGTACCTGAAAGCTGTATGTCCTGCGTGTTTGCATGTTTTATTAAAGTTTTTAAAAGCTATGAGTGTTTCTTGGTTTGAACTTGTGCTATGGTTCATTTGAGGAGCACACATCACACCCATGTGCTTCCAGCTTATCTTGCAAGCATATAAAGCATGTGGATCATTTTTTGTGTTTTGTAACTAGAAAGTTTATATTTGTGAGAGATTTGCTAAAGTTCTTTATCCTAGGTTGTGTATGTAATGACACATGCATGCGGTGGCCTAATATTAGTGTAATGCGGTAAAGAAAAGATTTCCCTTTCCTGCAATGTAGTACGATCTTGAGTTGGTATATTTCAGGAGTGGGGGTGCATAGGGGCTTGCCCCCTGCTTTAAAGTGTCAGGTAACTTTTTTTATATATTTTTTATACATATTCGAAGTTTTATAACTTCGACCATATGGTATCGATCATATGGTATTCGAAGTTATAAAATTAGAAGTTATGTACTTACCATAATGTTCCATCTGAGTAGGTGGATTCATTTGTCTGCAACCTGTGGGTTATGGATCCGATATTGGATCCGAACCGGCATGGTTTATCCAACTATGGATCCGAGCTCTTAGCTCCTCCCCTCACCCATAATGCCCTGCTCTCCCTACATGACCTCAGATCGAGTTTGCCCTGAATCAAAATACCCTAGAAAAGGGTAACACATAATATGCAGGAAACTGACAAGGCCAGGGGGATAGCAGGGCGGGATGGTTGCAGACAAATGAATCCACCTACTCAGATGGAACATTATGGTAAGTACATAACTTCTAAATCTGAAGTAGGAGATTCATTTGTCTGCAACCTGTGGGACAGAGTCCCCAGCTACCTGAATCTTGGGCGGCTATCATGGAAGGATATTCCGGAGCACCGCGGAGCCAAAGGATGCTCTACCTCTAGATGTGATATCCAGCTTGTAATGAGAAATAAAGGTATGAGATGAAGCCCAAGTGGCTGCTGAACAAATGTCATCCAGACGAATCCTAGCTTTAAAGGCCACTGAGGTAGAAACTGACCGGGTCGAATGGGCATGGACTCCCTCTGGTGCGGGCCTCCCAGAAGCTTGGTAAGCTAAAAGAATACACTGCGAAATCCATCGTGACAAGGAGACTTTGGAAATTGGCTTACCCAGATTGAATTTGGCAAAGGAAATGAACAACTGGTCGGATTGCCTATGACCAGCTGTCCTGTTAAGATAAAAACGAAGCTGCCTGTGAACATCCAAGGAATGCAGCTTGTATTCACCCTTGTTCTGATATTTAGGAAAGAAAACAGGGAGGTTAATGGACTGATTAATGTTTGCTTCTGAAGCTACCTTAGGAAGAAAGGAGGGATTGGTCCTGAGGTATACGCGGTCCAGATGGAAGACCAAGTAAGGAGGCTTCATGGATAAGGCTTGAAGTTTCGAAACCCTTTTGGCCGAAGTAATGGCTACTAAAAAAAGCAGTCTTGAGGGACAAGAATTTAAGATCTACTGTGGCCGCTGGCTCGAAGGGGGGGAGCGGTCAAGGCCTGAAGAACCAAAGAAAGATCCCACGGTGGAACCGCCTGCTTGACAGGGGGTCTAAGGAGAAAGGTGCCTTTTAGGAAGATTTTACATAATTTGGCGGACATAAGAGGTCCAGAGTCATGACCAACATGATAGTGAGAAATGGCCGCAAGCTGCACTTTAACCGTTGAACTACTGGCACCATCATTAAAAAGAGTGGTTAGGAAGTCTAGCACCAGAGGAAGGGGAACCGTGAAGGGATCTAGACCCTGCCGCTCCGCCCAAATGGAGAATCATTTCCATTTACTGCGGTAAACTTTTCTGGTAGATGGTTTATGAGCCGCTACCAGGATGGCCTTAATGGGGGACGAGATACCGGGAGTCCTAATTAGGAGTGGAACTGGAGCAGCCAAGCAGTTAGCTTCAGGTTGTCCAGATTTGGAGTTGGTAGGTTCGATGGGTGTGATATCAGATCTGGAATGGGATCTAGAATCCAAGGTGGATTCACCGAGTGAGACCTTAGGTAAGGGAACCAGATCTGTCGAGGCCAGAATGGGGCAATGAGGATCATTCTGCACCCCAACCGAGAGGCTTTCTGAAGAACTTGGAGCATCAGAGGCAAAGGGGGGTAAGCGTAAAGAAGACCGGGAGGCCAAGCATACACCAGAGCGTCTCTCGGTGAATCCCCTGGAGGAGGGATTAGAGCGAAAAAACTGTCGCACTTGGTGTTTAAGGGAGACGCAAAGAGATCGCAACAAGGAGTTCCCCACCGTGCGAAGATACGTTTTGCTACTTGAGCATTGAGAGACCACTCATACGGGGAGAGAATGGTGCAACTGAGCTTGTCCGCAAGGATGTTGGACCGACCCGGAATATGCGTTGCGTTGAGAAAGCGGTTGGTGGAGATCACCCATTCCCACACTCTCATGGCTTCTCGACATAAAGGATAAGACCTGGTTCCCCCCTGTTTGTTGATGTACCAGACCACCGACATGTTGTCTGACTGAATCACAATTGGTCCAAGGGGAAGAAAGGCCTGAAGTTCTCGCAACGCCAAGAGCACTGCTCTCATCTTTAGAACATTGATATGCAGGGAGGTCTCTGAGTCGTTCCACGTGCCTTGGACCGTCCGGCCTGCAAAATGGACCCCCCACCCAAGGCACGAGGCATCCGTGGTCACCGTGGTGAGAGGGGGAGAAGCACAAAATGGGCGGCCTCCGTGGAGATCCTGTGAATGGAGCCACCACAAGAGAGACCACTTGCAAGCCTTGCTGATCGCAATGGGATGATGCAGAGGTAGAGCAAGGTAAGACCACTGAACTAGAAGTGTCCACTGAAGGACCCGCATGTTGAACCTGGCGAGTGGAAGAAGAGATATCGCTGCCGCCATGGACCCTAGAGCCCTCAGGACCAATTCCGCCAGAACTGAGCTGGAGTGGAGGATGGCCCGCACCTAGAGTCGCAGATTCCGAACTCTGTCAGCTGTGAGAAAGGCTCTTAACTCCCCCGTGTCTAACCTGGCACCTATAAAATCTATCAACTGAGTAGGGGCCAGGTTGGATTTTGCTACGTTTATCGTGATGCCCAGGTGGGGAGCTAGATGAAGAAAGGAGTCTCGCGCCAAGGATAGTAGATGCCTTGTTGGGGTGGTAAGAAGCCAGTCGTCCAGGTACGGAAAGACCTGCACCCCCTGAAGCCTCAGGTGGGCCGCAACCACTGCTAATACTTTGGTGAACACCCTGGGGGCTGTGGTGAGACCAAAGGGAAGGACCCTGAACTGGTAGTGACTGGCTCCCAGCTGGAAGCGAAGAAACCTCCTGGAGCGCCTGTCCATTAGTATGTGGTAGTACGCATCCTTGAGGTCTATAGAGCACATCCAATGATTCTCTCCCAGAAGGGGGAGGATGGATTGCAAAGTGACCATCCGGAACTTCTCCTTGGGAACTGCCAGGTTTAACAGGGACAGGTCTAAAATTGGTCTTTGGTCCCCCGTCTTTTTTGGCACTAAAAAGAACCTGGAGTAGAACCCTGATCCGATCTGGTCTGGGGGGACGGGCTGGATGGCTCTTTTCCCCAGCAGATGGCCAATTTCTGCTGAAGTGGCCTCCCCCTGACTGGGTGGAACGTCGGGGAGGGATCTTAATTTTGGAATGTGATGAAAGGGGATCTTGTATCCTCTGGATATAATGCGGAGGACCCAGCGGTCTGATGTTATGGACTCCCATGCCGCTAGGTGCTCCGAAAAACGTCCCCCGACTGCCTCCAGAGTGGAGCAGTTGGGAAACCCCTCAGGGCTGCTGCGCGGGCCATTCAGAGAAAGGTTCTCTGGACCCGAAATTCCTGGGAGCCTCTCTGCCCCTGGGGTGGCGTCCTCCCTGTCCTCCTCTGCCATGGAAGGACTGGTTGTCCAGAGCGGGTTGGGATTGCTGCGACTTCCGGAACCATATCTTCTTCTGGCCCTTTTGGTTCCTAGAGTAGGACCTCTGGGGCACAGAGAAGCGGATTCCGATGGCAGACAGCGTCTTCCCATCCTTTTTGATCTGGGTCAAGGTGTCGCGAACCGTTTTGCCAAAAAGGGCAGAACCATCAAAGGGGGCGTTCGCAAAGGACGCCTTGAAGGGCTCCATGAAATTGCAATGGCGGAGCCAGGCCTGGTGTCTAGTGACTAGGCCTACTCCTGCAGCTCTAGCGGCTCCCTCAGTAGCATGGGACAGCAACCGCATAGAGGTATTCGTCACTGATCGAAGAGTGGCCATACGGGTGGAGTGCAAAAGTTTGTCCTCCTCCGACATGGACTCTGGGGGGGATGCAGCGTATTCTTTAATAAGATCGCGCTGCATCCTGATAACATGTGCCAGATAGTTGAGCACCCTCACCGAGAAGGTCGCTGAACTAAACATTCGCTTCTCCAAGCGGTCCATCATCCGAGACTCCTTGCTGAGAGGATGGACTGAGGGACTCTCCTGGGCGAGTTCCTTCTTGGTGGCTGCTGCCGTCAACATGGCATCTACCGGAGGCCCCTTACTCCAGTGGGCACGGTCTGCAGGGGGGGCTAAGGATTCTGTCTGGCCTTTTGGGGATTGGCTCCACGGTGTCCGGTTCCTTCCACGCCCTGGTGGTAATAAGGTCCACCAGGGGGTCGGCAGGAGGGGACACACAAGAGGTAGACGGGCCCGCTTCGAATGCCTCCAAGAACATGGACTCGTCCGAGGAAGACTTGGGGGCAGACCACCCACCCCTTATGCGAAGCATTTCCATGATGTCTTCAAAGGTGACATCCTCGGGGGGGTGATCTTGGGGAGCCTTCCCCTTCCTCCAAATCCGTGTCTTCTGTTAAAGACTCGGTGGAGTCTATGTGCCTCCTTTTACACGTATGCTTGCTAGGTGCTTCTTCGGGGGGGCTGTTTGAGGAGCCCTCGCAAGCAGTGTCTTGTTCCAATGGAACAGCTTGGGGCATTGAAGCGGGCTGTCTCAGTGGCCGGATGGTGGAAGCCTGACACAGTGCAGATGGAGCGTGGGAAGGAGCCGAAGCAAGTGCCGGGGGTCCGGAAGCCCTCAACAGAGCCCTCTCCACTACATCAAAAGCTGAAGGGGAGCCAGCCTTGACTAAAGGATCTGAAAGTTGGCTCCCCCTCGGATCCGAAGAGTGGATCGGAGCCGGCCCCGAGACACTCGGATCCGAGGGACCAGTGAGCTCCAACACAGACGGTGCCGAAGACACACTAAGTCCCCCGGATCCGAAGCTCGGAGCCAGGCTCCGAGAGGTCGGATCCGAAACACTCGAGGGCAGGGTCAGATCCAAAGTACCTAGTACTATCGGCGCCGACCCACCCCTGGCTCCGAAGCTGCCCGGCTCCGAACGCTCTGAACCTGGGTAGCAGGTCGGAGAAGGAGCTATGGGCTTGAAAAATGGGGTCGAGCTCCCCCCAGAGGGGGGGGAGGCAGGAGCACTCCCATCTGCATCTGGGCCTGGATGAACCTTCTCATCATCCGGTCCAGATCGGTGTCGGAAAGGCTATACGTAGACCTCGAAGAGGCTACCAAGGTAGGCCTTGAGTGCCTCCTCGATAGCCTCAACAGAGATCGGGTCTCCTCCTCCTCAGGCCCCGTTTAAAAGCAGACCAGAGACCGGAGCTGAGGGGGGGAGAGCCAGCAGCCAAGGAGGCCGAGGGAGAAGCCCGCTTAGCTGGCGGGGCCGAAACGGAGGTCTCGGCCCGCCGCTTGTGGTGCTTCTCTCTCTGGTCCTTTTTTCTTGCTTCCCTGTCCTCCAACCCAGCAGTGGGAGGTTGAGTCCCAGGTGGAGGAGGGGGAGCAGGCGAGGAGGGAACTGTAGCAACAGTACCCACCACAGGAGCGGAGGCCGAAGCCGAGTCCGGGGGCAGAAGTCCCGCCAGGACCAGCTTCGACCTCCATTCCTTCAATGCCCTGGGGTTGAACCCTGCACAAATGGAACATCCAGAAGTGAGGTGTTCAACCCCAAGGCATCGAACGCACCGAGTGTGGCCATCAGCAGGGGAAAGCTTATGGCCACACTCGGAGCACTTCGAAAAAATTGCCTTAGGGGCTTCTGACATAACTAAAGTCTTTTTTTTTTTTTTACCAAAGAAAAAAGACAAACAATTAGTGCTAAACTAGCACACACACAAGGCCCCAAACAACACACTCAACAAAACTCCGAACCAGCGAGGGGAGGAAATTAAAATAAAATTTTAGATGTAAAAATTTAAACCGAAAACTATCAAAAGACTAAAGGAAACCTAACACAATCACACAAATTTAACTACAAAAAAGCAATTTAAAGCTTTATAAGAGTTTTTATAAGAACTTAGCTGAAGAGCTCAGACGATCCAACTGGTTACCAGCGCGGCAAACTAGATCTGAGGTCATGTAGGGAGAGCAGGGCATTATGGGTGAGGGGAGGAGCTAAGAGCTTGGATCCATAGCTGGATAAACCATGCTGGTTCAGATCCGATATCGGATCCATAACCCACAGGTTGCAGACAAATGAATCTCCTACTTCAGATCATTGGTTATATAATATAGACCAGCTAACATTTGATGATGCCAAAATGAAAAAAATGTGCATATTTAGGTTAATAGATGCAAGGGGTTAACAGTAGGCTATTGATTCAGAGGAGCATTAGTAGATTAGCCATAATATCCCATATTGTAAGTGCCCATTGGGATGACTAATTTATACATAGTTTTAGACCCCTTTCAATGACTCCTTCAGGGGCCAGACCTGAGCTGTATTTACAATTGCCCATTCATGCATCTAGGTTATGCTTAAAGAAGGTCAGGGAGCTACTTTACTTTATATCCAAAGAAAGTCTATTTTATTAATGGGGGATTCTGTGGGCTATATAGCTATCTTGCCAGCAGGCCCTATTTATGTTTTGGTAGAAGATAACTTCTCTTGAACAGGTGTGTTGGATGTTACTAGTTCTGCAGATGTGCAGCTGGTTACAGTGGACCAGCTCCATTGAGGCTATATAGTTTAGACAGAGATTACCTCTCCAGAGTGTATAGAAAAACAGAAAAGAGACAAAGTGCTTTACCCATGCCTGGGTAACTCAAGAAAGGCATACCATTCATTACTATAATGAGAAAACAATGCAGGCTCTCAAGCTGGGTCATGTGCTTAGACAAGTAAATACCAAAGGGGCATTATACTTCTATTAATCACCCCTGGTAAATAGGTAAAAGGATTTCCAAACATTTGTGGATGCATAATGATAAAAAGATAAATAATTGTCAATGAAAGTGCTCAGGTCCCTAATCATCGGGTCAGTTTTGGCTAAAGACATAGTGGAAGTGTTGCATTTCTTGGCATGTAGTTTTAGCAAGTGCTCCAGGAACCACTTATTGCTGCATGCAGATCCCTATCACTTTATCGAAGTTCCAAAACTCTGAAGACCATATGGCCGAGACCATATGTTCAAAGTTTTGGAACTCTGAACACTTTCTATGGAGATCACCGTATAGCGCAGAACGTGGGATTTGCTGTTTTCCTCACTGTAGTGTGATCTTAGAGTTGGTATATTTAAGTAGCAGGGGGTGTGGAGTGCAGGGGTGCTTTCTCCCCTGAAAAAAATTTAAAGGTAAGTTGTTTTGTTTTATTTTTTTGTGTTTTCTTATCATTTCAAAGTTCCAAAAATTTGGACATATGGTCTCAGCCATATGGTCTTTGGAGTTTTGGAACTTCAGTAATGTGATAGGGATCCCTACATGCTAGTCTCTCCTAAAAAAATCTTGAAGTGAAACAGTGAGGCAGTGATACTACAAGCCCTTGATGTCAGCCTTGACATTGGAAAAGTAAATACCAAAGACAAGTGGTTCTTGGAATTGATCACTGGGGATATCACAGATGAATACTCTGTTTGAAGAAAGCAAGCCTCCCATCTAATAGACTTGTGTATGACCATTAATTAGCCAGATTGTTATCTAGCAGGTAACATGAGAGTTCGCATTTAGTTTGCTTAGCTTATCAATTATGCTAGAATGTAGGGTGGTATCAAGTACCATATATATATATATATATATATATATATATATATATATATGCCCTTCAAGAATTGCTGATATTAAAGTATAATTCTAAGATGGGGGGATTGATTTTGAATTAGAAATTAAATTAATGGTTTAATTTAATTTAATAAAGTGATTATCTTTATTAGAAATAATTTATATATTTCTGCAATTATTTTACATGTTTTACTTCATTTGATAAAATTTAAGTTTCATTATATCAGGTTTATTTATATTTTTAATATGATCTTCATTTAATTTAGTAGAAATATTTCCAAGTAATTATCAATCACTTTATCTTCAGTTATGACACTGTTTTTTTCATTCAAATTTTGTGATACTCTAAAAATTGATAACATTTCTTCTCTGTCTGATGTATAATTTTGGGTGGATTTAGAATATTATGAATTTGTGCTTTTTTAATTCAATAGTTTGCTTTTGTTTGATATATAATTAGTTTTTTAGTAGAGATTGAATAATTATGTAATTTAAATCTTTCTAGAGCAATTTCAGTTTTATGACTAAGTATTTCTTGATATCTTTTGGTTAAGTATTTTATTATTACTGAGTTATTAATTAATCTTTTGTTGATCCACTCTTGAATATTCCATTTTTTCCTGTAAAACAAGAAACTCTTTGTCCCATTCTTTTAATTTTTTGAATATCTGTTTTCCTGTTACTTCTCAGATGTATATTTTAGTATATTCCATAACATAATATTGTTAATCATTCTATTATCATTTAGTTGAATAAATATTTAAATTTGCTCTAAAAGATAAGTTTTAAAGTCTTTTAACTTTGTCATATATGCTGGTATTTTATGTATTACTAGAAAATTTCTATAATCCAAGTTTATAGTCATACATAAAAAATTATGATCTGTTAAAGGGCAAAGAATAATTCTAAAGGTTTAAACTTTACTCACCAAATCTAATGAAATATATAGTTTGCCAATATGTGTTACCATGACAATATGAATAATAAGTAAAGAAGAGAGAATTTTGCTCTCTAAAATCTATTAGGTCTCTTAAATTATTGTTATTTATTCATGTATTTAATAATTTAGCACTGAAAGTGCTTAGTAATACTTGTATATATTTTTAATCTTGAATACAAGTAAAATCTCATGCAATAATACTACCTTCCCATAGGCCTTTTAAAATTTCCAAATAGTTTCTTGCAGCTTCTAAACCTAGGCCTGAGATACAGTAAAAATTCACTAAAGAGTACATTTTCTCATTATACACAATAGTGACTAGTCAACACATTCCTTTGGGATCTTTATATTTTTTTAATTATTTTTGTAATCAGCAAACTTTTTCTCTATAAGATAGCAGTGCCTCTTCTTTTTTATTGAATGAGGATGAGACTAACACTTCATGGCTTAAATTATTGAATAACTGTATATTATCTTCCAATAAATGTGATTTTTGAAGGAATATAAATATCACCTTTATTGACTTTCAAATATTTCATTAGTGATCTTTTATTGACACTGTTTTCTTCAGTTTACTTTAATAGATATTAATTTTAATGAAGGCATGTTGATCTACCTTTATTTTTTATAATTATTAGAATTTCATTTATACATTGAAGATATTTTTGTTTGTAATTACTATTGCAACTAATAGTTTTGTACTGTATATGTCTATATCATGAATTATTAGTATTTCAAAACTCTTTCTTTTTAATAGAAGAATCAAATAAAGTTAAATTTAAAACTATTAATGTAAACAATTTCATAAAAATAACTAACTTATTTACAACCTTACTACCTATGGATATTAATGTTCCCAATCTGTATAACATATTAGACACATTGTCTGAACAAAGAACACTACCCATTTCTGATCTCATTCTAGAAATTGATACTGTAACCTATATATATATAATTTAACTTCCCAAAATGAATTGCAATTAAATAGACTATCAATTTGAAAGTAAGTTTAATAATAAAGAAAATAATAAGATCTAAATATATCAGTTTTGATGAAAACTAAAAGTTTTAAATTGATATTAAATACTACAAAGTTCTGTACAGCTTAGAAACTAGTAGCAGCATATTTATAATAACTTTATGATTATGTCAGAAGAGAGTTCATTACTCTATAAAGCAACAGATTTTTCCAAACTGTAATTCTTTTATTCATTGAAACAATTTGAACCTGTATATGTTTGATGGTCATAGGCTCATAGGTTTATAGGTTCATACTAGGCTATCTGCCCTACGGAATTTGTAAGCCTAGCCAGAGTGTGTTTGGCTTTCGCCACCCATTAAAATGAATTTTACTATGCCCTTTTTTGAGGTTTAGTTTACTGTGCCTCTGTCTAACAGTGACACAGAAGTGATACCCGGGGTAAACCTACGATCTCCCATCCACTCATCACGATTCCTCTTGAAGAGAGTCAGAGAGGGACTCTGCCTAACCTGGACTGGGATTTTATTCCAGAGTGAAAGGAGCCTTTGGGTTATGAATCTGTCCCTCCAGCATGTCCTATTTATTTCTGTGCTGAGGTTCAAGTCCCTCAAGCGCGTAGCTCAATGGGATTTGGATTTTTTGAGGTGCAGCATGTCCATTAATTCCGGGTTGGACATGGCTTTATACGTCAGTCACAGATCGCCTCTAAGCAGGAGGTATGCAACCAAATAGAGCTGGAGTTTCTTTAACCGGGCAGCATATGGCATCTGTTTGAGCCCTTTGATCCTCTTGGTGAGGTACTTTTGGGGTCTTTCTAGTTGCTGCAGGTCTCTGGTAAGGTACATCCCAAAAGGGGCATTGTACTCAATTATGGGCGTGATGAGGGATGAGTAAAGAGCACAATGACCTCCCCTGATCTAGATGTGAATCCCTTCATGATTAGGTGGGCTATATAGAATGTTTTTCTAACCACCTTGGCCACGTGGTTGTCAAATGAGAGATTGCTATCAACTTGGGTCCCCAGGTCCCTAATTACTTCTTCTGTACCTAATGGATTACCACCTATGTGGTAATTTGTGGGCACTTTGTTTTTGCCAAAGGGGATGACTATACACTTTTTGGCGTTTAGCTTGAGGCCATGGCTCTTGCACCAGTTGTCTGTTTCTATGAGACCCTTTTGGAGGATGCTTGTGTCAGATGGAGAGTTGATTATGGCGCCCAGTTTGCAGTCATCTGCAAACTTGGTCAGCCACAGTCCTTCCATGTTGGCCTGTACCCCCGAGAAATATATACCGAAGAAGAGAGGTCCCAAGACTGAGCCTTGTGGGATGCCACTTGTAACTGGTTTGGAGTCTAACATGGCTCCAGCAATTCTAACCATGTGGGTTCTGTTCTTGAGCCAGTTTGCCACCCATCTAGTGACATAGGGGTTTATATTTAAGCTGGATAGCTTATCTATGATGCCCGAGTGGGGTATTGTATCGAAGGCTTTGGCGAGGTCCAGGTAGGCCGTGTGGACCACCTTCCCCTCGTCAATGGCCTTGGTGACTGTTTCAAATAAATTGACCAGGTTTAAGAGGCAGGATCTACCCTTAACAAAGCCGAACTGGGTAGGATCCAGTGTCTGTAGGTCCCCAATATCTTTATTTATGAGTTCCATGATGATCCTTTCCATAGCTTTGCAGACCAAGCTAGTCAGGCTTATGGGGCAATAGTTTCCAGGACCCGTTGAGGCACCACCTTTGTGGAGAGGGACCACTGCTGCTGTACGCTACTCTTTGGGTACATATCCTGTAGTAAGGCTGAGATTGAACAGTAGCTTTATGTTTGGGTTCAGCTCATCTTGGAGTTTAGGTAGGATGCAGCCCGGGACATCGTCTGGTCCCATTGATGCTGTGTTTTTTGCTTTGGAGAGGGCGGTTCTTACCTGAGCATCTGAGATGTCAGGGGGCAGTACTCTGCTGGAATAGATATTTGCTCTTTTGGTGGGGGGGGAGAAGTTTGTGCTGAACCTGTCGGCCAGGATGTTGGCAATGTCTGTGGGTTCAGTGTATTTTTTTGTCATTTTGGACTAATTCTGAGCATATCTGGGAATTCCCACCCAGGTTTCTAACATAACTAAAGAAAGCTTTGTGATTATCTTTAGTGTCCTGAGCAACATTTCTCTCAAAGCTGGCCTTAGATGATTTTATGAGTGCCCGTAGTTTTTTGCTAATACTGATCAGAAATGCCTTCCCTTTTGGGGATTTTGCTCTATCATGTAGTAACTTCCTTCTTCTATTGTATAGTTTGTTTATGGCTGGGGTCCACCAGACAGGACACCTGCCTTTGGGGGATTGGGTCTTAGTTTTATTTGGGATTGCATGATCCATGCATTCCTGAAGGTATTCATAGAATGCGTTTATAAAGGATTCTGTGGTCTGGGCCATATTTTCCACAGGCCCGGGGGCTTTGAAGGATTCCACCTTGGTTTTGAGTAGTGTAAAGTTTGCTTTAGAGAAGTTTTTCACTGTGATTTTCTGGGCAGGGGGTGGGGTCGGGATGTGGATATCCATGAGATTTATTTATGGTCTGATCTTACCAGTGAGGGATACACTTCTGTTCTGGAGCATAGAGTCCCCATGCTGGTGATGATAGGGTCCAGTATGTTTTCCCCTCTTGTGGGAGTGGTCACAAGTTGTTCCATAGCATTTGAGTTTATAAATTCTAGGAACCTTTGGGCTAGAGCGTTGGAGCTAGAGTAATGCTCCCAGTCTATGTTTAGGTAGTTGACGTCGCCCAATATAATGGTGTTTGGAGAGACCTTCATATTTTCCAGTGTTCTCAGGAAGGCTGAGTGGGGTTCCTGGGTTTGGGAGGGTGGTCTGTAGCAGGCTATAAACTGGAAGGCAGTTTTACCCACTGTTAGTTGCACATGGATAGTCTCCGATGCTTCGTGCTGTGCCACCAACCTGGAGGTGTGGGTATCTTTGAGGAATATTGATACTCCCCCTCCTTTTGTGGTTCGGTCCGAGTTTTGGGCCCGAAAAGCATGGTATGAGGTATAACCTGGTAGTGCTGGGGTGCTCTTGGGAGCCTTGAACCAGGCTTCTGTTACTCCACAGATATCGATGTTCTCCATGCTAAGGAGAGTTTAGAGTGCGTGCATCTTGAGGTTTAGACTTCTGGTGTTGAGTAGCATTACTCTTCGTTTCTTATCCCTTGTGATACCTATGGAGGTGGGTTTGTCTTTTGAGCCTTGCCTAAAAAAGGCACTATGCAAGAGCTTTTGCCAATATCTGAAAGCCCAGGGGTGACAGGTGCAAGCCATCCCTAGCGAAGCAGCGTGGCTTGTCGAGCATGTCATCCCAGGCTGACAGGCATTGGATTCCCTTTGAATGACAACAATACTTAAGCCAATTGTTGAAACTGATCATCTTGTCTTCATATTGTGGCATCATTCTTGGTGAGGGTAAGATGCTACTCAAGGTCAGGGTCATACCGGCCTGGGCTACATGCTCAGAGAGCTCCTATATGTCTCTTTTCATGTAGTACAGGGAGGTACGTCTCAGGTCATTCACATCAGCATGGACAATGACTGAGTCATATTTGTACTTGCCTTGGAGTGACCTGAGTGCTTGTGTTATGTGGCGGATCCTAGCACCTGACAGGCAGCTGACCGTGACCTTCTCCTTGTTCAGCCTGGTGAGCAGGGCGTCACTGTGCCTGACGATAGAATCACCTATTACAAGTGTATCAGGTGTGTTGTTTAGCATTAAGGGCTGTGACTGTTCAACATACTGGCTTTGTGAACTATGTGTTGCATGTGTTTTGTTTTGGGGTAGCGGTTGCTTGGGTGTCTACTTTGGAGGTCTCTGCTGCTTAGGCAGATTTTTATTTAGAGCCTTCGAGTATGTTTGTGTGTGTTTATGTGTTTGGTTTGCTGTCGTGGTAGGTCTATGTGAGACTGGAATTGTAGTGTGTGTGGATGCCTTCTCCTCCTGACTGGTTATGCCAGTACTGAGTTGAGAGAGCTTAGCCTCCAGTTTGGCTATATGGTTGCATCTCTCACATATGTTGGAACTTGTTGGGAGGAGGAGAGGGTTGTCTGTGTACATGAGGCAGTTGTAACATTGCCTCAAGATTCCCAGATTCACCAGCTGGACCGGAGAGGAGACTGCCAACTGACCTGTGGACATGCTAGAATAGTACAGGGAACTCCTTTCAAATTGAAAAAAGGGCCAATGGGGAGTAAGTTACTCAAGGGGAGTTTCATTTGCTATCTTCCCCATGGAAGATATTTTACCTCTTCAATTGATTTACTATTTTGTTCTGTAATACATTTATATCCTTTCAATGTATTGAGGATATCAAAGAACAGAGATAAAGAAATAGAAGACATATATATTTATTATTATAGATAAGATAATTAAGACCTGAAAAAACTGTCTCTCCGCAGTGTAAAAATATAAATACTAATAAGAAAGAAAATGCTGCCATATTGTAGCAAAGAGCTATATTGGTACAGAATGTAAACTTATTAAGTGTTTTCATTTATTTTACTACAGAACTTCAACAGAACAATAAAACCATTACACACTACAATATGTAAATACCCTAACCAATCCCATTGACATACTAATAATTCAATTAATCAATCAATCACATTTCCAAATGAATTTAAAGACATCCTACCTATATACTATTATGTTCACATAGGTTCATAGGTGTGTACTAGGCTAATGGCCCTGGAGCCTTTAAAAGTCTAGCCCCCAGAAAATTGCCCAGGCACCATGCCATCCAGTGTTAGTTCACAGTGCCCATATCCAGTAGGGCGAATGGAAGGATCCCTGGAGTGAACTTTCTGTCACCCATCCACTCGTCAAGATTTCTCTTGAAGAGGGCCAGCTAGATGCTCTGCTTAACATAAATGGGAAGCTTATTCCAGAGTAAGGGCAGTCTTTGGGCGATGAACCTGTCCCTCCAGCATTTTCTGTTAATTGTGGTAATGAGGTTGTGATCTCTGGTGTGTGTGGCACAGAGGGGGATTCCTTTAGGTGCAGCATTTCAAGTATGGCTGGGTCAGACATCTCAAAAATACTTACAAATAAGTTTATAAAAAAAGTTTTCAAAAAAATTGTATAAAAGTATGTTAAATATAAAAAATAAATACAAGCACAAGTATAATGAAAAATTAGCCCATCAGAATAAACAAATTGTATTTTAGTTGATGTACTGGTTACAGTTCACTATGTGACTTGATTGGTGGGTGTACTGAAACATTATGTTTTATAGTAAGTGTGCATCTTTATTTACTGACATATTACCGTCACCAAGTATGATGCCACAAAACAAACAAAATATGATTGATTTTAATGACTGGTTGAGTTTCTGGTGTCATTCTAGGGAGATTCAATATTTGTCAGCATGAAAAATCATGTTTAACAGAATACATTGTTTTGCCAAACATGGCCTGCACTTCTTCCATCTAGGCTTTTGAGTACTGGTTAAAACAATATTCACCACTACAGAGCCTTTTTTAGGTAATACCAAACTGACAAAACTACCAACATGGCAAAATCAACTCAACTGAACCCCAAGCTGTTATTGCTCATTGCCAGGAGTCTAAACAAAAAAAGTACACTCCTTCCAAGCCCTCCTCATCCTGAACAATATAGACACCTATGCAGTTACAAGAACATGATTTAAAATGACAGACTGTTGGATTTAATAAACTCCATATAGGAATAGTGCAGGCTCTACATGGACTGTGCCATGACCATGTCTGCAGCTCCCCTCTCAGCAGCGAGCCTTGCATATTAATGAAGGTGCACTATTGAAGGAGATCCATGGACATGGTTACTGAATCAGAGTAGAGGGTGTGTTACAGTGCTTCGAGATGTGTAACACACCCACCTGCACTGTCAAAGTGCCAGAAAGAACTAAAATATTAAAAATGTCTCTACTCAACTAGTTCTAAAATTTATATATAGGGGTGTGTTACAGTGTCCGTAGCACACCCCCTGCACTGTCAGAATGCTGTATGGCAGTGAAATTAAATGTGAAAATGTCATTGTCCCTTTTTTATTTTTTTATTTATTTATTTTTGTGTGTCTGTGTGTTTGCACGGCATGGCACTGCACTTAGCAATGAACACATGCCAGACATCTAAAAATAGAAACCTGATGCTTTTACTTTTTATAGAAAAGGTCAAGTTTAAGCATAGCTGAGCAGGTTTTTGCAGCGCAGCTCGGTGCTCAGCAGTGCTTAAACCTAAATGAGAGCTATATAGAACTGTATTGCTCTGATCACCATATCCTCAGTAGCTGAATGGTTAGAGTGATGGTCTTGTGTGCAGTAGGTGCATGGTTCAAATACAGGCCAATTAGCTTTTTACATGCAACAGGGAAATCTTGTAAATATTTTTTTATGTATACATTGAACTTTGTTAACCAGGTTAGTCCAGTTGGAACAGAAGACCATTTCAGTGGAGACCCAAGGATAAAAGCTCCAGTTACACACAAGTGTCCAGTAAATTAAAGTTACACTACCAGATAACGGAGTGAAATGCATATGTTAGGAGATATAAAGTAAAATAGATACACATAATAATAAATTATCATTAATGAACGAATACTTTCAATAATTTTTTTTAAAAACTCTGGTTTGCCCATAGCTAAGGTCTGCCAGGCATTGCTAAGCCAAGCCAAGCCAAGCAACACTTATACAGGACCTGTCTTCTTAGCTTTTTTGGGCGCTGCTAAGCAATCTCAGTTTAAGCATTTCTCAGCTCAGCTAAGCAGGTTTGTGCACTGCTAAGCATTGCCAGTTTAAGCATTGCTCAAGTAAGCTTAGCAGGTTTGCACGGTGCTAAAAGGAGTTTAGCATTTTTAAAAATGGTTCAATGATAAAAAAGGGCAGGAAAACAGTTGGGAGGGTGGCCTAATGGTTAAGGTGTTTGCCTTACAAACACAAGGTGCAGGGTTTGAGTCTCACAAGGGATAGTTGGCTAGGCTTAAAATGGCTCACAAGGGCAGTTAGCCTAGTACTAACCTATGAACAGCTTTATTTAAGCTGAACAGGTGGGAATACAGCCAGAACCTGATGGAGTTTAATCACTGCAGGATCACGCTTCTGGGTGCAGTGCTGGAACACTTATGAATCCAAGGTCATGGTTGGGTTTCTTATCAAAGACCATGGTGACAGACTGCTCCAGGGCCAGTACTAGGGCTCTGAATACAAGTCAGAGACCTGGGATTGTCTGGCACATGACTTCACCACTGCAGCTGGAGTCCCCTGAAATGGTGATCAGGTGTGTCATCATTATGATGACCCAATGAATCCAAGACACTTGTGACTGCAATCCCCCAGAACTTTGTAAGTATAGGAACCAATGATTTATCAAATTCTAGTATGAATATCTGATAGACAGGTATGCATAATGGTGTGTTTTCCCCCCAACAGCTGCATAGGAGAGGGCTCGCAACCTGGAGGCCCATGCAGGGCACCTGGTCAGGATGCTCTGAGAGTGTGGTGAATGTAGATATATCTTGCAATATATAGTAATCTAATTAAGAAAGAGTACAGTAGTAACTGGCAGTAGGTATAGTCTGTTGTGAGTGTACTTCAATGAATGTGTACATAGACCTGGACTGATATAAGTGAGTATTTCCAGGTATAGTTCAATACAGATGAAGACATGAAACATGCTAATGTTATGTAAAGAAAGTTAACACAGCATTAATAATGTTTGGGAATAGCATGTGTATACCGTATTAATAATACATGTTCTGGTAATAAAGTACACTGGCATTGAAAATGTGAAGGGAATAAATTAACTGCATTACTAGTCTACAGCAAATACAGTACAACTGCAGTCAGAATTGTGAAGAAATAAAGGTGGTACTGCATAGATTGTGTGATAACAGATGTGTTCCAACACCTGTATTATTTTAAACTGTAGAACAATAAAGATTGTCAGCTGTATACCAATCACTGTGTCATTTCACCCTCAATAAATCTGTGTTTTGTCAATTGTTGCGTGTATTCTGGGCTGTTCTTCAAGAGATCAAATATTACAGGCTTTGTGACGTAAACATGGGTTTAACCATATGAAGTGAATGAAGGTTGGCCAATAAATAACTGTCATGCTAAAGTGTAGATGTGGAGCTGTACTACAAGATATAATGCAATATGATATTTGTTCTGCACTAAGATCTGAGCCTAGAGTAGTACTGTTTAAGGTATTATAGTGTGTTTCTCCTATGATTGTCTTGTGTTAACCTTTGCATTTCAGCTATATGCATCCCTGAACATAGGTACGCTGGTACAGGTAAGTATGAAAATGTAATAGCTGTAGACTGCAAATATACCATCTGCAACTCTATATGGGTCAGGTAGGCAACACAGCAGCCTGATATGGTCTGCACAGATCACACATATTCCCATTCATGAGGGGTTAATCGTGTACACCTGCATTGTAAGTATTAATACACATTTCACCTACTATCTCTGTCATGCATGAATCCCATGCATGTATGTTCAACTGTCACTGTAATCTTGTGTGACACTCTACCTATATTACCAGCTCACACATTGTCAGCAGGTGAGCTTTAGATACATATCACTCAGTCAGCACACAGCAGTGGCCCAGTAGTTCAGAGTGATAAACAATATGTATGTTGTTCATTTTGCCACACACATACCAGGGTTTGAATCCAGGGACAAGTAGTTCTGACTATTTATAGAAACAGTTATGTGTTGTTAACAGATTTTTTTCCCCACAAAACTTACAGGTAAATTAATGTATGTAGTAGCTGTATGAAGGGTATAGTAATGTCTGTGTCCAGATGTAATAGTGTGTAAGCACCATTTCTCAGCAAGGTGACAACACTCCATTAAATAAAACAACATGAAGAACAGTACTATTCCAAGTTAATAAGACAAATTAAATGATCTGTTGCTGGTATGGCTGCATGGCTAGTCCTTCTGTGAATGTCTGCTGATAGTCTAACCTCATACCTGCCAATGATGGCAGGATAAGTGTAAACTCTCTGTACTGTGCACGATACATGTCTCTCAAGTGTCACGCTGTTATGGATAGTGATCACTGCTGCCAAAAACCTTACACACAGATATAAACTCAGTTGAAGTATGCCAGTAGCCCACTCATACAGTGCAGAGTACACCTTGGTAGTCAAATATGTTCCTTGACATGTAATATTCCCCTGTAGTTATGTACCTGTAGGTGTTCTGGCTTGGCCAATACCATCCCATCTGGATAGCTTGAGAGGTATGTATGTGTTGCAGACTCTATAGGGCACTTGTAGACATAAAGTAAGGGCAAACCTGTAGAGTATTGAGCAGTACTGTTGTGAAAAATATAGTCTATATAGTTTGTAATGGAATGTCTTTCTCTCCTCCACCCCTTATCTGCATCACAAAGTATTATTCTTATACTACAGGTATGGTTCCATTTTCAGATATGTTGTTTTCAAAACCTAATGTTGGGCCTTGTGTTGTATTACTGGTTATATACTATAATGGTTGCATACTAACATACCTTGTTGAAATACCAATGTTGTTGGCCTTTTGCCATAACTGTTACTGGCGTGCTGTTACAATAATGACTGTTATTCCATTTATGCCTGTTTTCTGTATGCTATGCAATTATATTGTTCTGGGTTAATTGGAACATCCTTGCGTACTGTTATAACTAACATTGAAGTGTTTTGTTCATGACTAAGCAATACACTTTGACAAACCTCAACACCATAGCATCTTGGGTAGGCCAGTTCCAGCGGATCCGTCTATCCCACCTCATCTGGCCATGGCACCGGGTCCAAGGATGTCTGGGACCCAACCATGAGCTGCCTCCTTTGTTGGTCCTGCACCACCCTTGGGTGGAACCACCTCAGTGGACGGGGCCAGTCCTCCCCCAGGAGTGGACAATGAGAGGATGTTGTCACCTGAAATCAGTTCCCAGGGATGGTGTACAAAGTTAACCAGTGTGATTTGGATGACTAGACGCCAGATCAAGGGCAGACTGGTACACCTGGAGGGGCAGGCCGGTCCCGGTGTCCAGCTTCCAGCACAGCCACCTTTCGGGCATGGAAGGGGCAGTGGTGACTGCCCATGGGTAGGAAGATCAGACCTGCTGTTTCCATATGGGGGCACTTGGTTCTCCGATTCCCAAACACCCTCCCTATCAAGGGTGTTTACCCCCTCATGTGTCATACACTGCCATTGTCTGCTGTCTTGACTGTATTTTCTGTCTGCAAATGTAACCTTTCCTACCTAACGTATCTCCCCAAATGTACCTACAATCCTTCCCCAACATTCCACTCTCTCCTTAAAAAAAAAAAAAGGGGCATATGTCCCACAAAACAAATATCTCCTCATACATAGTTCTCCATTCCACCCCCCACATACACTGTCATCAAACATCCCAGCAATTAATCAACAAAGTTATGTCACCCACACCCCTCCCTGTGGAATGTGAGGTTCCAAATTCCAAATTGTCCACAACATGCACAGCTGTTGCTGTACAAGAAATTGAGAGCTATGGTCTTTTCCTACACATGTCCTGCACATCCCTACCTGCCTTTCATATTGTTTTTCCCCCTGCTTGCCCCCATTTCATCACTTTCCTATCACCCCTTTTTTCTTTTCCTTTTTGGAAATAGTGTGGGTTTAAGCAGGACTAAGCAGCACTTAGAATTGCGACACATCATGCAAAACCACTTAAAACTTCTTGAATCACCATATCAGATTTTGACATGGTTATGCACATCAATAAAAGTCTCAAACCCAGGACCCTCTGAAGTATAGCATAGTATATTAGACCATTAGGCCAACTCAGCTCTGAAATTAGCTGGTGTTCTCATAACTATATCATGCATTACAGTGATGTCACATCAGCAAAAAATGTACACTCCTGCCAAGTCTCAAACCCAGGACCCTCTGAATGAGGGCATAGTATATTAGTCCACGAGGCCAAATTAGCTCCAGAAAATAACTGGTGTTTCTATAAATATATCAAGCATTACAGTGATGTTACATCAGCAAAAATATTCAGCGCTGCCCAGTATTGAACCCAGGACCCTCTGTACTACAGTATAGTGCATTATGACCACAAGGCCAACTCAGCACTGGAGAATAGCTTGTGTTTCTATAAATATATCAAACATTACACTGATGTCACATCAGCAAAAATGTTAACCCCTGCCAAGAAGGGAACCCAGCACCATGACAACTACAGCAATGTGCATTAACCAACTAGGCCAAATCAGCTATGGGGAATAGCTGGTGTTTTTACAAACATATCTCAGTTGCCAGTGACACACTACTTCTCCATATAATGGGATAAATTACAGCATACTTGGGCCTGTGATGCATACACAGAACCAGTACACAGCCAAATACATGTTGATGGATGTAGGGGAGGCCTACAATATCAGGTAGAGCTGACAACTGCACAGACAGGTGCAGAATGTCCAGTTATGCCACCTACTTATGGAATGATTGTCATAAAATCCATTCTGGGTGCTGACGTACTGACAAGTCAGTGCAGATTGAGGTTACAAAAGCATGACAGACAGGTCAGTGTCACATGTCATACCCATCTGAACACAAATGTACACGCCAATCCTGTGTAACACACTGTATGCATGCACATATGTCTTGCAACTACACCCTCATAATAATGACTCAGTAGCTCTATCTGTTGAATTCTTAGCATGTCTGACATCTGGACACCTACAGTCCTGGCCCACAGTCCAGTCTGTTGCATAACAACTACATGCTTGTCAATACAACATAGAAATAACTGAGCCCTGCTATGTCCAGCAGAACTGGTTGCTGGTACCACAGTCATTGCCACCCACGGTAGCACATCAAAGGCCTGGAGGGTGGGACACATGTCATAAATATGAATACATGTCCCAAATGTTGCCTATCACTCTCTGGAATGCACTATTACTTAACATATGTACCACAGGCACATGCTTCACCTGGATAATTATGGGTACCCTCACCCTGGCCATGCTGTGACAAAAAAGCTGACACTGCTCTCTCACTGACATATACAGCTTGCTGTCCTCCAGTGTATTCATGATCCCCAATATGACTCCTAGCCAGAATGCTGCAACTACGGCCTGCTACACAAACAATGTTATGTTCTGCTACCTGCTACAGAATTACCATACCTCCCAAACACCCAGTACAAGGCATCCACACAACACCCATATATAAAGGGTTGAGGGGGAATGTTCAGGTGACAGGGACATGTGCCACAGTCTCCCCCTACAAACATATACAGCTGTTAGATCCGCATCAACTGCAGCCGCATGCACATTTATATAAAAATGATGTATGACAATCACATCTACCTGTCTCCTTACTGACCCCAATGCAAAATTTAAAACAGTAAACTGCCACAGAATCAGACATTTTGTTAAAAATGGTGAAACATAGCATGCAAAATTGTGGACATATCACATCAATCCAAACAGTGAACAGTATTTCTACCTACACTCTGTGATGCTGTAGCTCCCATACCATGATAATGTCCTCTACACAGGCCAGGAAATGGGCCAAGGCCTTCATGGAGGCCTTAATTACAACACTGTGTTGCCATGCCATTGGCTAATGAAAACGCAGTCCAGATGTTCTGGATGCTATTAGTAAGTGTGAGTCACAGATTAATGCACAGGCAATCACCTGTTCATGAGCATTACTTACAAAAGGCAAGTTTCTACCTATGGTAAGGGGGTCTGTGACTTTCTTCATGAAGTACAGTACTATACCAGGTATGTCATAGAATTAACCATGTAATGGAATGCAGATGGGGGATGCAGTCATGGGACATAGGAATTTCAACAGTAGGTCTCAACAACATATCTTGGAATGACATGTTGCTGTTAGCCTACTGCCCAGCACCTAAAGTCCTCCCTTTTGGCTCTGTCTACAGTGACATAGATCACAGCCCTTGCCGCTGAGCCCCACCAGCAATGGTCAGCTTATATATGAATGTTACTAGATTGTTGTACAATAGTGACAGTAAGTACTGGTGGATACAGCTGGCATATGACATCATGTACTTTCAGTGAGCCCCCGTCAGTCTGCCAATGTCATACAGGGTTAGGTCAAAGATTGTCAAGGTGTCCCTGATTGTTCATGATGTACTCTGACTAGGACAGTGTGTATACCACACCTGTATCCTGTTGCCTGACAGCTATGGCTAGCATACGTGGTGACCCCCTGCAACAGGACAGCAGGTTATTTGCAGTAGTAGTGGGGGGACACAAGATCTGCCTCAGCAACAGTGTGTACATAAAGAAGAAAAATATACTCCGAGGGAAAAACCATGCCAGGAGTAAAGCAGCAAATAAAACCAAATAAAAATCCAACCTGAAACACAGAAACATGGCAGACAAAATGTTAAAAACTAAAATGTTAATTAAAACACATAAAAGGTAGGTTAGTGCTTTCACACCTGTAGGTGCTTCTTCAGACCTTAATCTTAAAACAGACACCAAAAACATATATAGTACAGACAATTACCAGTAAGGTAGTTCTTAAAACAGACACCAAAAACATATGTAATACAGACAATTACCAATAGGGTAGTTCAAATCATCAGATAATAAACAGCAATTAATGTGGGAGACCTCTAGACTTCAGGAGAGGTTCTAAAGAAACCTTCCCATTTAAACCAGATGCCTTGTCAGCTTGTAAATTAACTATCCAACATAGTTCCCTCATCTCAGTAAAATTCCTAATGTCACCCCCACGCTGACTCCCCTGAATCACCTCTATGATCCTAAAATTAAAACTGTGCATGGGGCCAGCCTATATAGTGTATTTAGCTAGGGCACGCCTAGTGTCCCCTATTCGAGTGCTGGAGAGATGCTCCCTTATTCTTTCAAAAATAAACGATTAGTTTTGCCTACATAAAAGCTACTGCATACAACACAGGAAGCAAGATAGACTATATTGGATGTACGACAAACTGCTGATAATTTAAACTTATAGACAAAGCCAGTAGAAGGGTGAAAAAAGGTATCTCGAGTATCAATATATCTGCAAAACCTACACCTCAGATACCTCCTTGTACTCTGAATATTACCAGAAACTGTCACAGGGGGATAATGGGCTTTATAACAAAGTTGTCTCTTCAATGATTTTTTATTTTTATACCTAAATCGTGGTCTAATGCCAGCTACATCCCCAACTGAGTAATCTGTTTTATGAATGGACCAATTGCTCCTAATGCCTCTATGTATTATTTCTGTATCACTTGTATAAAATAGTGTAAGAGGTAAGCTATTGCTACCTGATGTACCATTCCATTGAGGAGTATGAATCTCACCTTCATGCTCAGAAAAGTCAGAAAAATAGGGTTTAGCCTTACTAGCAATCTGGCCCCTTGCTGACATACAAGCACTATTGACTTCCTTGTTACCATACCCTCCCTGCCTAAACTCAGATGTCAATTCAGTCAAATCCTTGTGAAATCTTTCATCCAAATTATTTAATCTTGACATACATAGGGTTTGGCCCTTTAAAATATTCTTGTAGATATATGTAGGATGCATACTCTTTCACTGCAAAACTGCATTATGTCTACAAGATTTCCTATATAGCCCAGTATCGAAAAGACCATTGACAGCTTTATCAATATGCACATCAAGAAATTCAATGGAACACAAAGATGTTTGACGTATAATTTCAAAAATGATATTGTACTATGCAAATAAGATATAAATTCACACAACTGCTCAATGGACCCTCCCCACAGCAAGAATATGTCATCCACAAATCTCCTGTGAAACATAATATACTGTGCAAACCCATGTCCGTGGAAAACATATTGTTGTTCCCAAAAAGCTAGAACCGTGTTGATGTAGCTGTTGGCACAGGCTGTGCCCACAGCTATGCCAATCTTCTGAAGGAATATTACATTTTCAAACAAAAATACATTATTTTCCAATACAATTTCCAAAAACATGCACAACAAATCTATCAATTCTGGAAGTTATTATGTTGATGCAAAAAGGCTTTGGTCATTTCAATTCCTTCTATATTTGGGATAGCTGTGAAAAGAGAATCCACATCTAACGTTACAAGATAACAATCAATAAGGGTTCCATTCTGTGCAGCAAAACCATACAGGTCTTGTAAAAACTGCTTAGTATCTCTCAAAACAGTTTAAACTCCACTCAGAACTTTACTTATGTGCTTCTCTACATATATATATATATATATATATATATATATATATATATATATATATATATAGAAAGGCTCTGTAGTCCAACTCCTCCCAGAGACTATTGGCCAAAAGGGAGGATACAGCACAATTTTGGGGGATCTCTGTCAGCATTTATGGATGGCTTTACCACCATTTCCCAGCTACCCTAGATATAAAAGTTTATTTATGGTCATTACAAATGTTTATGGAACAACTGCAATTAATTTCTTAAGAAATGTCATTGGACTAATTAATCCATTTTACAGATTTGTTCATTCCTTCACTTGATCTTGGAAAATAATGTTTTTATTATTTAAGACAAGTACTATTGGCAATGCTGAGGCATTGCTATGGGCACGGCATCTGCCAATACATACTCAAACCTAGTACTGGCTTTCTGGGAGGAACAAGTTGTTTTTAGTGAAAAAATCCATGGAGGAATATGCTACTTTTTATAAACGATTTGTTAATGATGTGTTTCTTTTGCGGTCTGGTACAGTGGATAAACTACATTTGTTTGTTGAGTATTTGGAGATGAGTACTGATTTTTTAAAGTTCTCTATTAATTTGTCAGATGGAATTATTGATTTTTTTCTTTGATGTCAGAATATACTTTAGTTCCAAAAACCAGGTACATACTAAAATATATAAGATGCCCTGTTGGAAGAATAATTTGTTGCCACAGGATAGCATGCATCCTAAACATAACTTTAGCAATATAAGAAAGGGACAAATCCTTAAAACTTCTAGACTTTGTACAGAAGAACATACATATGAGGCAGAGTTGGTTGATTTGGCCTGCAGATTTATGGTATGGGGATATAAAGAGTCTGATGTAAATCGAGCAATGGAACATGCAAAAATACAAAGGGTTAACCATGGTATGGATCCCCTCTGCAGAGAAATATGCAATCTGGAATATGTGCTATAAATTCCAGTCAACTAAGAGTGACACTCCAATATAACAGTGATGTGGAGAAGATCTGTAGTATTATAAAAGATAATTGAAGATCCTCTGTTGATGAGTAACAACTTAGAAGTATAGCTGGTGATAGATCTTCTTTTAGTTTTAAAAATAATATACATTTGAAAAGTCTGCTATGTAGGGAGGCACATCCACTGATTGATGCAAGCAGGTTGTTGAACCTACAGGAAACATTCCGTTGTAGAGGATGCAAAGCCTCCTATCATATTTGCTTGGACAAAATGTTTCAACATCCTGTCACTTTGAGAACTTATGAACCCAGATTATATGCTGATTACTGCAGCAGACATCTTATTTATTTGGCCAAGTGCTCTGACTGCATTTATTTTTATGTTGGCAAAATTGACAGAATGTTGAAGGAACGAATCCTTTAACATGTAAGTGATAGCAAGCTAAAGGTTAAACATAGTGCTACTGTGTAGCATATTGTCTCTAATACGGGGCATAGCTTCAGGTTTATGGTATTGCACCTGGTAAAGACTGATAGAAGATGTGATGGTTTGGTTAACTGCATGAAATATAATTAAATTAAATGGATTGCTGACCTGCATGCAGACTATTACTCTGGCTTGAATAGAATGATACCTCTGAAACCTACCCACAAGGGTCATAGACCAATGCTGTGAGTTTTATTGGTTATTTGGAACTATTTAAATTGTTTTGGAATGGAAGACTGCTATATCCGAGGAAGTGTGAGAGCCTGAAAGTGCTAATCCTGTTTGGCTTTGTTATTTTATTTTAAATTATTTAACATGTTTTACGTCTAATAAATTTGTTAATGCCATTTTCCTTGGTGGTCCGAGGAGGTTTTAGTTGCATTTAGATTCATGGAATGAACTACTCAAATAAGCTGTTAAGAACAAATGTGCAGGAGTATGAAAGTGTACATGGGTAATAAGACAAGAGACAGGTACATAGATGTAGGCAACTAAGGTGTCAAATGCACTTGAAGGACCATGTAGACAGGTTCAATGTCTCCCCCACTGCTCATTCAAGTATAATGTAATCAAGTGTGTAGGTAGTTATGCTGAGTCTAGCTTAGCTGCTTGCCCAGAATATTTATACAAAAGTGACAGAAGGCTCAGGAAAGTGTTAGGGAAGAAGAAGTCAAGTTACATAAAAAAACATCTCAGTCTACACTTGTAAAACTATAATTAAAGCTATATTGTAAAATGGAATCCTAAACATATGCCATATTTAAGACAGTTGTTTAACTTGGCAGTTGAGAGTGTAGTTATAAATTTCACATGCAATACGAGGTTTAAAATTCAGTACTCAAAGGGCCTATTATGGCCTGAAGGTGATTAATTTGATGTGAGCACAACACACCTATGTGATTCCACCTTAGCCTGCAAGCATTTAAAACATGTGAATCATTTTGTATGTCCTGTCACTAGAAACATTTACCTTTGTGACAGATTTGCTTCTGTTCTATATCCTAGATTGTTTATATAATGACACATGCATGCAGTGCTTTCTGTAGACGAGATGGGTGTTTTAAGGGAATAAATTAAAAAAAATATTATAAACATGAGCAATAACAAAAAGGTGAAATATGTTAGCTCAAATATACGGAGCTTGATAGCAGCAGTAGCCAACATGATGTTTTTCTATTTCACCGTGTAGAAAAAAAAAGTTTCAACATCACAGGATGGACACATTAAAAATATCTTATTGAAACTATTTGGTATTCCCAAAGTACATAAAGATGCTATGAATCCACCTTTTAGACCAATGATATAGGCACAGAAATATAAAACAGATTTTAGGGTATCTTGATTATATTTTGAACCCAATAGTTCAATCCTCATAGCTTTATCTTTGAGACTCATGACATTTATTGCAATTATTAAAGAAACATCACGCATGTTTTGCAGATTGGCATTTTGCATCTTTGGACATTGTGTCTCTTTGTACACGTACAGATCAACAAGATGGAAGAGAAGGAATACGGGAGTATTTGTCATCATTCTCAAATTTGAATGTGAACACTATAAACACCACATGTTTGTTATTATCTCTGATACCGGAGAATATTTTTTTCTGTTTTGATGGAAACCTTTATAAACAGAAACGTGGTATCACAATGGGTGCCAAAGTTGCACCTGCCTTTACAAAATTTGGTAATGGCACTTTGGAAGCAAGAGAAGTTAAAACAACTTCCACTATTCAAAAAAGTATATTTTTTTTATCAAAGATACAGCGATGATTTGATTTTCATATGGAATGGAAGAGAAGATGAATTTAATTCGCTTCTGAATGACTTGAACATGAATACAAGTTTTTCGAAATTCACTAACAGTGGTTTCAGCAATTCAATTAATTATTGTGATGTAGCCCTGACTTTGTCCAAGAGAACAGATGCATTCAAAGCCAGATTTACTGAAAAGGCAGTTTTGTCAACCAATATTTACAAAAACACAGTTTACACCCTCAGCACATGAAAAAAGTGTTGTAAAGGGTCAGTATATCAATCTTAGTAGAGTGACTAGTAGTGATGCAAATTTCACCAATGAACTTGTTACTCCAAGGGGTTACTTTTTTAGAACTAGGCTATACTAGTCATTAGTTAAATAAAACTGAGCAAGAAGTGTTATTACTCAGAATGGATAGGACAAGACCTATCCTGAATAAAGTTGAGCTTCAATTGTCATCAGATTTTTCAATCATGCCTATAGTCCAAAATAACACTAAGACTGGTTTCAGGAATGCCTTTCCCCTTACTACACCTATGGATATGAATATCATAAAAACATTGACATTTAATTGGAAGTATTTTCTGGGCAACAGAGACATGGGTCACATACTAGGTTCAAAGCTGTTGTTTACATTCAAAAAGAGTCATAATATTTAAACCACTTTAGAAAAATATACATGAACAAGCAATACAATAGTAGGGGAAATGATGGGCACATTCAGGTGTGGATGATGTAAACAGTGTCAATATATAGTGAACAGTTCAAGTATTACATTGAATGCTCATAGCATGATTTTTACTAGTAGGAAAAGGTTTGACTGCACTTCCACTCGGGTAGTCTGTTTGGCCTTATGTGACTCATGTTCAAGTTTTTATATAGGTAAAACACTGAGATGTTTAAAATGTAGGATCTATGAACACAATTTAGCCATCAGAAAACATGATGCAAACAATGCACTGGTTAAACAAGCTATGATTTGTGTAAATTTTAGGAAATATACATTCTTTGTCATTGACCCTGTAGCAATACAGGCTTTTGAAGGTGACTATAAGGTTCACCTGGAATGCTGAGAATCTAGATGGCAAATAGCATGTATGGCAGATTGACCACCAGGAATAAATAATATGATCAACATCATTTTTTTTTTGTTTTGGGAGCAAACCATTAGTTTAGAATAAATATGCCCATTCTTGTCTCACTTTAGAAGCTAGGCAGGATTGAGCCTGGTTAGCATTTGGATGGGAGACCATTTGGGAATATCATGTTTTGACAATGAATTTTAACACTGTTTTTGATTGGTGGAAAAAGGCAATCAAGATCTATGACTGGTTCCATTTTCTGATTGGTAAAAAAAAATTAAGATCTATTGATTGGCTTGTTTATAGTGTATAATGATTGGTCCTGATATCAAGAAATGCTTGTTTTTTTGAGATGTTTGAAATTTATTTAAGTATTGTATTTCATTGGGTGAATGTGTTTCAATGGTAGTTGATTGGTTGTGTATGTTTTTTGGTGCAAAGCCTGTAGAGTATTTAAATGCTATGGAAAGATTTTGTAGTAAGACTTTGAGGAAGTTCTATGCGGAATAAATAAAGAATGAAAGCACTTAATATGAGAAGGACTCACGTGGTTTGTCCTTTGGAACTTGTTATTTTGTTTTGTTTTATTTTGCTCCACACCGTGTTAGTCAGAAATAATTCTCACTTTGACTTTACCAAGGCCTCTGATTTGGTCCCATACAATCCACTGATTGGAAAACTTAAGGAGCTGAGGAGCTGGACTGCTACATGGCTGATGGATACAGCAGTGACAGTTGGGGTAACAAGGATGATACCAAGAGCAAGGAAAGTAACTACAGAGGTATGACAAAGACCAATTCTGGATGTTGTCTTTTTTTTTGGTTCAGACATCCTTAAGGGAAAAATAGAATAGGATCAGCTCTATGTTAATGACAGAAAGAGAGCTTTAGCACTGGAGAATGGAAGAAGAGTTGAAGAAGACAATTAGAAAGAATAAGTGTCCAAAAGGGTAGAAGCTGAGGTCATTACAGAGAAACACAAACTACTGCATTTGAGCCACAAAACCCCTCATAAGAAATATCAGCTGGAGGGACAATGAACTAATGATAACAGAGCAAGTAGAGAACCTGGGATGTTGATTACATTTTAACTATCCCATCAGCAGCAGAATGAGACATAAGTGGTAGCAACAAACAGAATGATGGCATGTTTCCTTAAAGGGATAGACTTCATGCGCACCAAAACAAGGTTTTCACTCTGTTGAGCCTGTGTGCAAGTGTGGAGACTATGCAAGGAAAGGGGCTTCAGGCTACTATAAGGGGTTGTAGGAGCTCTTCTCTAAAGAGAGAAGGAGAACATGATATGTGTTCTCAAGATCATGTAACTGAGATGAAAAAGGTGTATCCTCAATCAGAAAAACAGGTGCATTGGGGCACAGGAAGCAGATTGTAGGGTACCAGGACTCCTTAGTACTTCTTTACAGGGATGATGGTAGACTCATGGAATGAACTACTCAAATAAGCTGTTAAGAACAAGTGTACAGATGTATGAAAAAGTACATGGGTAATAAGACTAGAAACAGGTAGATAGATGTAGGGGACTAAAGTGTTAAATGGACTTGAAGGACCATGTAGACAGGTTTAATGTCTCCCCCACTGCTCATTCAAGTATGATGTAATCAAGTGTGAAGGTGGTTATGCTAATTCTAGCTTAGCTGCTTGCCCAGAATATTTATACAAAAGTGACAGAAGACTCTGGAAAGTGTTAGGGAAGAAGAAGAAGCCAAGTTACATCAAAAGCACCTCAATCTACAATGGTAAAACTATAATATAAGCTGCATTGTAAAATGGAATCCCAAACATATATCATATTTAAGACAGTTGTTTAACTTTGTAGCTGAGAGTGTAGTTATAAATAAAATAATAGTTCACCTGCAATAGGAGGTTCATAATTCAGTACTCACAAGGCCTATTATGCCCTGAAGACGGGTCATTTGAGGTGCAAACAAGCAAAAGGACAAGTTCCTGCAGTAAATGAGCTCTGATATTAATTCCATAAACCACAGTAGAAGTTAAAACCAAGAAACACTCATAGTTTGTAAAAACTTTAATAAAATGTACAAACGTGCAGAGCATACAGCTTTCGGGTACAACCTTTCTTCAGTGCAAAGAGATAAAAAACTAAAAGATCGTAAAATAGAACATTGTTCTGAGGTTCGTAGAAATAATTTATCAAATGCATTAGCCATGCATATAGTTAAAGATGGCCATAAACGTAGCTTTGTGTTCAGAGTGAATGAATTTAGAAGAAAGTAAGAGGAATGACTTAAATAATTTATTGGAATTGAGAGAGTATGCATGGATAATAAGACTCCGAGCTCATAGCCACCCAGGATTAAACACAGCAGGTAATATTAAGCCCGGAATGGTTAAGAAGCAAGTGCAATTAAAGAGATGAAGGTATTTACATTTATTCTGTGTAAATACATTTACAGTACATGTATATATACTTATAGATGTTGCACAGGTAATTTGTATGTTTTTAGGAAGTTATATAATTGTTACACGATGAAAGAGTTTTAATTTGTTCAGATTTTATTGGCCATGAATGCCATGTGATCACTGTTTTTTGATATAAAACAGCTGTTAGAACACATATATGTATTTGAAATGCAAAAGGGTTGTACCTGAAAGCTGTATGTCCTGCGTGTTTGCATGTTTTATTAAAGTTTTTAAAAGCTATGAGTGTTTCTTGGTTTGAACTTGTGCTATGGTTCATTTGAGGAGCACACATCACACCCATGTGCTTCCAGCTTATTTTGCAAGCATATAAAGCATGTGGATAATTTTTGTTGTCTTGTAACTAGAAAAGTTTATATTTGTGACAGATTTGCTTCCATCCTTTATCCTAGGTTGTGTATGTAATGACACATGCATGCAGTGGACTAATATTATTGTATTGCATAATAAGTCACTATGGCTATGTTACCCCTTAATGTTTAACTGCTCCTCAACATTATGTCAGACATTTGCACAGACCTAAATGTGACATCATCACAATGGTCATACCTTATGTATAGTGTTGTGGATATCTGTCAAGGTGACAACAGTCCTATACTTGGAGACAACACATCCTTGTTTTCATTTCATGCATTCAGGTATGGGGTGTAGCACTGTAGGGCTTATCATCAGTGCATAGCAATGAGAACAATCACCAGAGGTGACATAATGAGTGGGAACACTGCTCTGTCACTAGCATGAGATCTGCAGTCATAGCAATGAGAACAATCACCAGAAGTAACACAATGAGTGGGAACACTGCTCTGTCACTAGCATGAGATATGCAGTCATAGCAATGAGAACAATCACCAGAGGTGACATAATGAGTGGGAACACTGCTCTGTCACTGGCATATCACCAGAGGTGACATAATGACTGGGAACACTGCTCTGTCACTGGCATGAGATATGCAGTCATAGCAATGAGAACAATCACCAGAAGTAACATAATGAGTGGGAACACTGCTCTGTCACTGTCATGAGATATGCAGTCATAGCAATGAGAACAATCACCAGAGGTGACATAATGAGTGGGAACACTGCTCTGTCACTGTCATGAGATATGCAGTCATAGCAATGAGAACAATCACCAGAGGTAACATAATGAGTGGGAACACTGCTCTGTCACTGTCATGAGATATGCAGTCATAGCAATGAGAACAATCACCAGAGGTGACATAATGAGTGGGAACACTGCTCTGTCACTGTCATGAGATATGCAGTCATAGCAATGAGAACAATCACCAGAGGTGACATAATGAGTGGGAACACTGCTCTGTCACTGGCATGAGATCTGCAGTCATAGCAATGAGAACAATCACCAGAGGTGACATAATGAGTGGGAACACTGCTCTGTCACTGTCATGAGATATGCAGTCATAGCAATGAGAACAATCACCAGAGGTGACATAATGAGTGGGAACACTGCTCTGTCACTGTCATGAGATCGGCATTCATAGCAATGAGAACAATCACCAGAGGTGACATAATGAGTGGGAACACTGCTCGGTCACTGGCATGACGTATGCAGTCATAGCAATGAGAACAATCACCAGAGGTGACATAATGAGTGGGAACACTGCTCTGTCACTGGCATATCACCAGAGGTGACATAATGACTGGGAACACTGCTCTGTCACTGGCATGAGATATGCAGTCATAGCAATGAGAACAATCACCAGAAGTAACATAATGAGTGGGAACACTGCTCTGTCACTGTCATGAGATATGCAGTCATAGCAATGAGAACAATCACCAGAGGTGACATAATGAGTGGGAACACTGCTCTGTCACTGTCATGAGATATGCAGTCATAGCAATGAGAACAATCACCAGAGGTAACATAATGAGTGGGAACACTGCTCTGTCACTGTCATGAGATATGCAGTCATAGCAATGAGAACAATCACCAGAGGTGACATAATGAGTGGGAACACTGCTCTGTCACTGTCATGAGATATGCAGTCATAGCAATGAGAACAATCACCAGAGGTGACATAATGAGTGGGAACACTGCTCTGTCACTGGCATGAGATCTGCAGTCATAGCAATGAGAACAATCACCAGAGGTGACATAATGAGTGGGAACACTGCTCTGTCACTGTCATGAGATATGCAGTCATAGCAATGAGAACAATCACCAGAGGTGACATAATGAGTGGGAACACTGCTCTGTCACTGTCATGAGATCTGCATTCATAGCAATGAGAACAATCACCAGAGGTGACATAATGAGTGGGAACACTGCTCTGTCACTGTCATGAGATATGCAGTCATAGCAATGAGAACAATCACCAGAGGTGACATAATGAGTGGGAACACTGCTCTGTCACTGGCATGAGATCTGCAGTCATAGCAATGAGAACAATCACCAGAGGTGACATAATGAGTGGGAACACTGCTCTGTCACTGTCATGAGATATGCAGTCATAGCAATGAGAACAATCACCAGAGGTGACATAATGAGTGGGAACACTGCTCTGCAACTGGCATGAGATTTGCAGTCTAATTGTCAAGACAATGCATTTTGTGTAATAGACTATTTCTCACTCAGGGGCTGGGGTGTGCTCATATGGTTTGAGTCATCCCAAAGTGTACAGGCAGACCTTACGGAAATATTGTTATTCTTTTTTTTTTTTTGGATGTTCCTATTAGGGGATCCATAGCGGATCATCTGTTTCCATTTCTTCCTGTCCTCTGCATCTTGCTCTATCACAGCAACCACTTGCATGTCCTCTCTCACCACATCCATAAACCTTATCTTAGACCTTCCTTTTTTCCTCTTACCTGGCAGCTCCATCCTTAGCATCATTTTTCCAATATACCTAACATCCCTTCTCAGCACATGTCCAAACCAATGCAATCTTGCCTCTCTGGCTTTGTCTCCAAACCGTCCAACCTGAGCTGACCTTGTAATAGACTTATTCCTAATCCTCTCCATCCTCATCACACCCAGTGCAAATCTTAACATCTTTAACTCTGCCGCGTCCAGCTCTGACTGCTACCTTTTTGTCAGTGCCACTGTCTCCAACCCATATAACATAGCTGGTCTCACTACCCTCTTGTAGACCTTCCCTTTCACTCTTACTGGTACTCATCTGTCACAAATCACTCCTGACACTCTTCTCCATCCACTCCATCCTGCCTGTACTCTCTTCTTCACCTCTCTTCCACACTCACCATTATTCTGAACTGTTGATCCTAAGTACTTAAACTCATCCACCTTTGCCATCTCTACTCCCTGCATCCTCAGCATTCCTCTATCCTCCCTCTCATTCACAGACATATATTCTATCTTAGTCCTGCTAACCTTCATTCCTCTCCTCTCTAGAGCACATCTCCACCTCTACAGGGTCTGGTCAACCTGTTCCCTACTCTCACTACAGAACGAAATGTCATCTGCAAACATCATAGTCCATGGGGACTCTTGTCTGGTCTCACCTGTCAACCTGTTCTTCACCATTGCAAATAAGAAAGGGCTCAGAACTGATCCTTGATGCAATCCCACCTCCACCTTAAATGCATCCTTCACTCCCACCACAGACCTCAATGCTGTCACACTATCCTCGTACATATCCTGTACCACTCTTACATAGTTATCTGCCACTTCCGACTTCTTCATACAATACCACAACTCCTCTCTAGGTACCCTGTCATATGCTTTCTCTAAGTCCACAAAGACACAATGCAACTCCTTCTGATCTTCTCTGTACTTCTCCCTCAACACTCTCAGAGCAAACATCGCATCTGAAGTGCTCTTTCCTGGCATAAACCCATATTGCTGATCACTAATTATTACCTCCCTTCTTAACCTAGCTTCCACTACTCTTTCCCATAACTTCATGCTGTGACTGATCAATTTTAGCCCTCTGTGGTTACTACAGCTCTGCACATCACCCTTATTCTTAAAAATCAGTACCAAAACACTTTGTCTCCACTCCTCAGGCATCTTCCCACTTTCCAAGATTTCATTAAACAATCTGGTTAAAAACTCTACTGCCATTTCTCCTAAACACCTCCATGCTTCCACAGGTATGTCATCAGGACCAAAAACCTTTCCATTCTTCATCCTCTTCATAGCTATCCTTACTTCCTCATTGCTAATCCATGGACTTCCTGATCCACTATTGCCACATCATCCAACCTTCTCTCTCTCTCTCATTCTCTTCATTCATTAGCTCCTCAAAGTACTCTTCCAATCTGCTCAACACACTGTCACTTGTGAGTATGTTTCCCTTGTTATCCTTTATCACCCTTACCTGCTGTACATCTTTCCTCGCTCAGTCCTTCTGTTTAGCCAATTGGTACAAGTCCTTTTCACCCTCCTTAGTGTCCAACCTTTCATACAACTCTCCATAGACCTTATCCTTAGCCTTCGCCACCTCTCTCTTTGCCATGTGCTTCACCTCCTTATACTCCTGTATACTTTCTTCATCTCTCTGACAATCCCACTTCTTCTTCGCCAACCTCTTTCTCTGTATACTCTCCTGTACTTCCTCATTCCACCACCAGGTCTCCTTGTCCTCCTTCCTCTATCCAGATGTCAAACCAAGCATCTTTTTAGCTGTCTCCCTTACTAGCTCTGCTGTAGTCACCCAGCTATTCGGTAACTCTTCACTGCACCTAGTGCCTGTCTTAACTCTTCACCGAACTCCAACTCACAATCCCCCTTTTTTAACTTCCACAATTAAATCCTTGGCACTGCTCTCACACTCCTCCTCCTCTTCTTGATCACCAACGTCATCCTACAGACCACCATTCTATGCTGCCTAATTACACTTCCCCTGTCACCACTTTACAATCTCCAATCTCCTTCAGACTGGCCCTCCTGCATAGGATATAATCCACCTATGTGCATCTTCTGCCACTCTTGTATGTCATCCTATGCTCCTCCCTCTTGTTAAAATACATATTCACCACAGCCATATGTAAATGTTGTTTCTCTATGCTAAGTCTTTCAGGATGACAGTACTGCATATATGTTTTTAGGTTTTGTCACTTCTCTGAATCACACAACACTGTGTTATTTGATGCTATCATGCAGCAGATGTGCAGAAGTGGTTAATAGGTCTGTGAATACCATTCATGGATCAGGTCAAGGATACTGGTTTGCTAACATTTGGTGATGCCAAAATGAAAGAAGTGTGCACATTTAGGTTAATAGATTCAAGGGGTTAACAGTAGGCTGTTGATCCAGAGGAGCATTAGTAGCCTAGCCATAATATCCCATATTGTAAGTGCCCATTGGGATGACTAATTTATACATAGTTTAAGACCCCTTTCAATGACCCCTTCAGGGGCCAGACCTGGGCTGTATTTACAATTGAACATCCAAAAAACGAATGAGATAGAAAACTCACTTTATTTCTAAAACAGAAAAAAAAGTTTTCGGGAGTATCCCTTCCTCAGTGTTACTTAATACATTTTGAATTAAAAGTATTCACTTTATATAGTCAGAACAGACAAGACATCACATGACACAGCCAGCCTATAAAAAAACGTAAAACAATACATAAAAAATCAATTAAATTATTAAAGCTGTATCACTATATTTAAAATATAATTCATTCATTTCATGACAAGATTTGAATATTAACTTAATAGATGTATAATTATGTATAATTATGTTTTAAATATAGTGATATAGCTTTAATAATTTAATTGATTTTTTATGTATTGTTTTACTTTTTTTATAGGCTGGCTGTGTCATGTGATGTCTTGTCTGTTCTGACTATATAAAGTGAATACTTTTAATTCAAAATGTATTAAGTAACACTGAGGAAGGGATACTCCCGAAAGTTTTGTTTTCTGTTTTAGAAATAAAGTGAGTTTTCTATCTCATTCGTTTTTTGGATGTTATACTGGCTCTGAATAGAGAAGATTAAAACCGTGGTTGAAATATATTTTTCACCTTTATTTACAATTGCCCATTCATGCATCTAGGTTATGCTTAAAGAAAGTCAGGAAACTACTTTGCTTTATATCCAAAGAAAGTCTATTCTATTAATGGGGGATTCTGTGGGCTATATAGCTATCTTGCCAGCAAGTCATGTTTATGTTTTGGCAGAAGATAACTTCTCTTGAACAGGTGTTTACGATGTTAAGTTTTGCGGATGTGCAGCTGGTGACAGTAGACCAGATCCATTGAGGCTATGTAGTTTAGACAGGGATTACCTCTCCAGAGTGTACAGGAAAACAGAAAAGAGACAAAGTGCTTTATGTCTGTCTGGGTAACTCAAGAAAGACATACCCTTCACTATTGTAATAAGAAAACAATGCAGTCTTTCAAGCTGGGTCATGTGCTTAAACAAGTACATACCAAAGGGGCATTATATTCTATTAATCCCCCCTAGTAAATAGGTAAAAGGATTGCCAAACATTAGTGGATACATAATAGGTTCATAGGTTGGTACTAGGCTATCAGCCCTAAGGCCTATGCAAGCCTAGCCATAACAATTCCCTGGAAATTTCTTCCCACAATATTTACTTCTCTGGGCCCCTGTCTAGCAGGGCGACTGACATGATCCCCGGGGTGAATTTCCTATCTCCCATCCAATCATCAAGGTTCCTTTTGAAGAGGGCCAATGAGGCACTCTGCTTGACATGTATGGGCAGTCTATTCCAGACTATGGGGAGTCTCTGGGTCAGGACTATCCCTCCAGTATGTTTTGTTCATTGTGATGATAAGGTTTAGATCCCTGGAGCGTGTGGCTCTGAGGGATTGGGATTTCTTTAAGTGGAGCATGTCCAACAGCTCAGGGTTTGACATGGCCTTGTATGTTATGCAGAGATCGCCTCTGAGTAGACGATATGCCACGGAGTATAGATGGAGTTTTTTTAGACGGTCAGCATATGCCATGTGCTTTAGGCCTGTGATTCTTTTAGTGAGGTATTTCTGTGGACTTTCCAGCTGTTGCAGATGTCTTGTGAGGTACATACCAAATGGGGCATTATACTCTATAATGGGTCTAATGAGGGATGAGTACAGTGGGACAATGACCTCCTTTTTTCTGGATGAAAAGCCCTTAGTGATGAGGTGTGCCACATAGAAGGATTTCCTGACTGTTGTGGCGATGTGGTTATCGAAAGTGAGACCACTGTCCACTTGTGTCCCTAAGTCTCTCATCACACTTTCGATGTTTAGTGTCCTGCCACCTATGTGGTAGTTCATGGGTACATGTTTTTTTCCAAAGGGGATAACTATACATTTCTTTGCATTAAGCTTGAGCCCATGGCTCTGGCACCAGGCATCTGTTTCTGCAAGGCCCTTTTGTAGAATATCCACATCATTTGGGGATTCAATAATGGCTCCCAGTTTGTAGTCATCTGCAAACTTTGTTAGCCAGAGTCTCTTAGTGTTGGCCTGTACTTCAGAGAAGTAGATGCCAAACAAAAGTGGTCCCAGGACTGAACCCTGCTGTACTCCACTTGTCACCTGTCTGGAACTAGATTTGGAGTCGACTACTTTTATAGTCTGGGTTCTGTCAGTAAGCCAGTTGGCAACCCATCGAGTGCCCAGCTTAGTAAGTTTATCTATGATTCCAGAGTGGGGGATGGTGTCGAAGGCCTTGGTGATGTCCAGATAGGCTGTGTGGACCGCCTTACCCTCGTCCACAGCTCTGGAGACCGATTCTAAGAAGTCAATCAGATTCAGGAGACAAGATTGGCACTTCACAAACCCAAACTGGGTGGGTTCCACTGTTTGAAGGTTGCCAATGTCCCAGTTTATAAGTTCCACGATAATGCATTCCACGCCCTTGCAGATCAGGGTTGTCAGACTGATAGGACGGTAGTTCCCGGGATCCAAGGCAGATAATCCCTTGTGGAGCAGGATAACTGTAACTGTAGCTGTGTGTAGGATTCTGCAGTCGAACTTCCAGATCCCATCCGCGTGGGTGTCGTGAAGTTTGTCGCTTCTGACTTCAGTAGCATAAAGTTGGCTTTGAAGGAGTTTTTTAAGGAGGTTTCCTTACTGGGGCATGGGGGTGGGATGTGGCTGTCAAGGGTGATTTGCTTATGGTCAGACCTGATCAAAGAGGGGGTGACCACTGGTGTGGAGCATCTATCTCCCATGTTGGTAATGACCAGGTCTAAGATATTGGAGCCCCTGGTGGGACAATGGATTAGTTGATCCAGGGTGTTGGAATTTATGAATTCCAAGAACAGTTGGGAAAAGGAGTTGGTACCCGAGTAGTTTTCCCAATTAATGGCAGGGTAGTTGAAATCACCCAGTATTAGGGTGTTTGGTTGTATCTTAATATTTTCCAGTATGTTTAGGAAGGTGTAGTGAGAATCTTGGGATGATGGGAGATCTGTAGCAAGCTACAATTTGGATTGCAGTCTTACCTTGTGTTAGTTGCACCTGGAGAATTTCAGATGCATTGTGTTGGGCAACTAGCCTGGAGGTGTGAATATCCTTGGTGAATATGGACACTCCTCCACCTTTAGTGTTTCGGTCTTGGTTTTGTGGCCAAAAGGTGTGGAAAGAATTGTAGCCTGGTACTGCAGAGGTGCTCTCTGGAGCCTTGAACCAGGTCTCAGTCACTGCACAGATATTGATGTTCTCCATTTTTAGGAGTGCCTCAAGAGAGTGCATTTTGAGGTTTAGACTTCTAGCATTGAGTAGCATTACCTTCAGATTTTGCATGCTTGTATCTGTTACAGTGGTGGTTTTATCCTTTGAACCTTGCCTAAAAAAGGCACTATAGGGGTGGCAAGAGCTTTAGCCAGTAACCTGAATCCCAGGGGTGACAGGTGCAGACCATCTCTGGCAAAGCATTGTGGTTTGTCGATGATGTCTTCCCAGGCAGACAAATACTGGATCCCCTTTGAATGACAGCAGAAGCTTAGACAATTGTTGAATTCAATCATTTTGTCTTTATACTGTGGTATCATTCTGGCTGAAGGCAGGATGCTACTCAGGGCTAGGATCATACCTGCCTGGGTCACATGATCCAAGAGCTCTTCCATGTCTCTTTTCATGTAGTCCAGGGAGGTACATCTCAAGTCATTCACTCCAGCATGGACAATGACAGAGTCATATTTGTACTTGTTGTGGAGTGACTTGAGTGCATGCGTTATGTGGCGGATCCTGGCACCCGACAGGCAGCTGACTGTAATTTTCTCCTTGTTCAGCCTGGTGAGTGGGGCATCAGTGTGCCTGACTATAGAGTCACCTATGACTAAAGTGTTGGGTACATTGTCTTGCCTTAGGGGCTGTTGTTGGGTGGCACACTGGTGTTGTGAGCTATGTGTCACTTTGGTTGTGACTGGTGTTTGTTTGCATTTCGGTTTCGGAGATCCTTGTTGTTTGGGCAGGTTAATGTTAAGGGCCACCGCATATGTGGGTTTAGTGTTGCGATGTGTGGGTGTTGATGGTGTGGGTTTTGAAGAGCTATAAGTTGCTAGAGGTGTAATGCAGGTGTTAGCCTTCTCCTCTTGACTGTCTAGCACAATCTTGACTGGAGAGAGCTTTGCTTCCAGTTTGGCTATGTAAGTGCATCTCTCGCAGGTTGTAGTGTTGGGTGATAGGAGGAGAGGATCGTCTGTGTACATGAGGCAGTTGTCACATTGCCCCAGTATGCCCAAATTCATCAGGTGGACAGGAGAAATCACCAGAAGCTGACCCTTGGACATGCCTGTTTAGGTGATATTTTGTAAAGTTTAAGAGCTGTTTTCCCTTACCTTTGCAAGGTACTTTTCAGTTGTAGGTTGTTTAGTGCCTATAATTAATTTCTCCTTATTGACAAGGAGAGCTGAGTGCTTGTATCAGTTTCAGGATTCCTAGTGCTTTCCAGCAGGTTCAGAGCAAGTGCTAGTCACAGGGGTTCAGATTTTAATGCTACTACTAAGAAACCAGCTAGTTTTAAGGGAAAATTTGAAGAGCAGACTTTCTGGCACCTGGAATAGTTTAACTGTAGCCTCGCAGTGCTGCACAATGTGAAAAATGTGCAAACACATGCGTTTTTAAGCCAGAAAGCTGAAAGGGATAGAAATCAGCCCAAAAAGGCTAATAAAATTACAGTTTCAGAGCTGGAGACCACTCCTCTAGCGTTATATAGGCAGTACAATGCTCACCAGTCCCACTGGTAGGCAGTAGGACTTCCCTCCACCACAGCAAGGTCTGCATAGCTTTGAGCACAGAAAATAAAGCCTGAGACAAGCAAAGCCTGGGATATGGACTGGCTAGAAATGGTGGGAAATGATAAGATAGTATATATTTTTTTTTTGTTAAAACAGGCTAAACAATGCAATAATACAGTAAATAAACGCAGAAAAGGTTAACACACTTGAGTGTGTAGTCCTAAACAGTAAATGCAATTAAAACTCTACAAAATTAGCAATTTAAAACTTTTTAAATAAAGCAAGGCAAGTGCACAACTGGAAAACGATTTAAGAGGCAGTAACACAGCAGAATAAGTAGCTAGTCTACATATACAGAGAAGTCTATATATACAGAAAAGCAGCTAAAGCACATAAACACTTCAGATGCAGTGCAACTTAGAGCACTTGAGTTGTAGTAGTATTAAGGCAATTACAGTTATAATAAATGCCCTAAAATATACTCTATATTTCCAAAATGTTTGAGAAGCACAGTCAGAACATAAGGAAATTAAGGCAAAAAAATTATTATCATTTATTTTTTTTTTTTGAAAGGGAAAAAGGAGAAAGAGAAGGCCTTATCTTATTCACTTTATCTAACGATAACATGATAACTAATTGTCAGTGAAAGCGCTCAGGTCCCTAATGTCCAGGTCAGTTTTGTTTAAAGACATAGTGGTAGTGTTGCATTTCTTGGCATGTAGCTTTAGCAAGTGCTCCAGGCACCACTTATTGTTGCATACAGATCCCTATCACTTTATCAAAGTTCCAAAACTCTGAAGAGCATATGGCCGAGACCATATGTCCAAAGTTTTGGAACTCTGAACACTTTCTATAGAGATCACCATATAGCGCGGAACTTGGGATTTCCTGTTTTCCTCACTGTAGTGTGATCTCGGAGTTGGTATATTTAAGTAGCAGGGGATGTGGAGTGCAGGGGGGCTTGCCCTCCCTACAAAAATGTAAAGGTAAGTTGTTTAATTTTATTTTTTTGTGTTTTCTTATTGTTTCAAAGTTCCAAAAAGTTGGACATATGATCTCAGCCATACAGTCTTTGGAGTTTTGGAACTTCAATAATGTGATAGGGATCCCTGCATGCTAGTCCCTCCTGAAAAATCTTGAAGCAAAACAGTGAGGCAGTGACACTACAAGCCCTTGATATCAGCCTTGACATTGGAAAAGTAAATACCAAAGACAAGTGGTTCTTGGAACTAAACACTGGGGATACCACAGGTGAATACTCTGTTCGAAGAAAGCATGCCTCCCATCTAATAGACTTGCGTATGACCATTATTTAGCCAGCTTGTTATCTAGCAGGTAACATGAGAGTTTACATTTAATTTGCTTAGCTTAACAATTATGCCAGAATGTAGGGCAGCATGAAGGGGAACTTGTTAAATTGTTGGGGACTGCACCCCCCACACCCCCGCTAAATATATATACCAAGTCCGAGATCACACCACAGTGAGGAAAGGGCAAATATTCCAATATTCACTGTTCCGCGATTTGGCAAACAGCACTTCAAGGTCCGGTCTTTTCGCTGCTTTGCCGTTCAATATTTTTTCCACTCGGTCTTCTGATATATATATATATATATATATATATATATATATATATGGGTTCACTACAGAATCCAGAATTTTAGTATTTCAAAATTCTATATCCCAAAAGCTTGGAATCCCGAAACACCATATCTGCTAAATTTCAAATCACAAACCTACACTACAAATACAGCCACACATACACATACACACAATGTCCCCCCACAATCAAACATACAATCCTATACTGCACCCCCCACAAACCCCCCTACAAATATATACTAACTCCGGAATTGCACAATCACACACACAAAGGCAGCTCACAGCCCCTTACACACACAGATCACAGCCAAAACACACACTAACATAGACTAAAGCCCCTGACCAACACACTCATACATACTTACCTGAACTTACACCTATCCATTCACACAATGAAACAACAGAAGCTCCGAACTTTGGGTTTTGAATTTCATGCTTCTGGTATTTCGTGATTTCAAGCTTTCAGGATATAGAATTTTGAAATATTGACATTCGGGATTTCAATATTTCGGGATTCTATAGTGAACCCATATATATATATATATATATATATATATATATATATATATATATATATAAATATATATATATATATATATATATATATATATCATACCTCACAATCATAACAAATTACTCAGTTTTAACAGAGTTTTGGGGTCCAAATAATGGGGTGCCACGATTCCTGAGTGCCACCCCTTCATTTCCAATTTTTTTCTTATTTTTTTCTTTGTTTTTTTTTTTTTTTATTTTTCACGCGTGAGCTGAAATCATCACATGTGCGATGACATCAGCTCCATCAAGGCTATCAGCCTGTCGGAACTGAGATCAAGTAGCTCGCATTTCCAGCTAGGGTTCACCTGGCTATTCAAATGCTTTATTTCCGGCTGTGCGAGCGGGAATGGCACTCCAGGTCATTATTTAATGGAATTAGGGCAAACGGGGGTTTTAAACGGAAAGGATTAATGGCTGGCAGAAGGATTCTGAAGCAGAAAAGGATTTATGGCTGGCAGAAGGATTATATTCATGAAATGGAAGGGATGGCTCTGGCTGTGCAAGCAAAACGGACTTGAAGTAACATAAGGAAAGTGTGTGTGTGTGTGTGTGTGTGTGTGTGTGTGTGTGTGTTTGTGTGTGTGTGTGTGTGTGTGTGTGTGTGTGTGTGTGTGTGTGTGTGTGTGTGTGTGTGTGTGTGTGTGTGTGTGTGCGTGTGTGCGTGCGTGTGTGCGTGTGTGTGTTTGTGTCTGTGTAAAGTTATTTCTCAACTTAAAAGCTGATTGCAACTCATGATTCATCAGTCCACATTTTCTTTCACTTGAAATTTCATTGCATACCTGAATGTTTCATTTTGTTGCAGTAAATTAGTTTCCGGGAATAAAATATTTATTTTATGATACAAAATGACTGACTGGGTAACTGATTACATACCATAAGTCTTATTTATACAGCATTAATCTTTTAATGTTACATTTTAGTATTAGATTGCAAGTCATCATTTTTCAGTCATGCATTTCTTCTGAAGAACAAATGTCACTGTGGTTCCCTAACTAATCATTTTGCAGGTCAAACTGGTTTTTAAACATAACATTTCAATGTAGTGTATGATCATTTTCTGCTGTTTTGTTAAGCATGTAAAACTTAAGCTGGTTTGAAAATTGATGTTAACCCTTGATACAGCACATTTTCCTGGATACTGGTCATTGTTGCATTGCTAACCATCATGCTTAGTTAGTGAGGGCTAACATGAAGTAATAGCTTCATCTGTGTTACATGCACACTTCACCTCTATTTAGTTCTCCAAGGGGTGTTGTGAAACACACAGCATGCTATCATTCACGGAATACTGAATTAAATAATATATTTATAATAATAAATAAATATAAATAATAAATTAATATATACACACACACACACACATTGTGTTTGGAAGTAGACTTTTATGAAGGAAATGTTCTGAATTGGGCAGTTTTGTCATTATTGGTTAATGCATTTTGTTTCATTCCCTACTAGAAAAATGTTCAAACAATAAATTAAAAATGTGCTTTAAGTCTAACAAGTGTGCTGCATTATACAAGGAATGTAATTTAATAAAGTCAGGAAGGTGTATCAAAGAACACGTGTATGTTTCTTGTTTTGTGTGCAAGGGACCTATGGTTTGAAAAAAGCCTAAAGGTAATCTTTATCCACCACTGGCCAAATGCATTTTCTTTGGATGTGGTGTGGGTTTCAATGCTGTTTCAATGAATGTGAGTTTCAAGGGCAGAGAAGTTTTAATGCTAAGTCTGTCTTCATTGTAAGATAGTATTGCTTTGTTTGTCTATTAGTGTTTGTGCATTGTGCTAAAAATGTAAAAATAAAATCCAAATAATCATTGTAGAGTGTAGACGTAAAGCAGTATGCACACATTAGTGTTTATGGTAAATGGGGTGAAAAAGCCGAGTAATGGGACATGGCTGCAGGGGGACTCTGGTGCCATATTTTGGTTGTCTGTTCTTCAGTTTGCTTTTGAAAGTTGGTATCCCACAATTCCACTGGAGTGGGTGGGGTTACATAATTATGTATGCAAATTTTGTGTTAATCAACATACTGATTTGTAACTATTTTTCATGGGCTTTGTCCAGATTTTTGATGTTTCCAGGTTGAGAGGTATGATAGATATAAATATATATATATATATATATATATATATATATATATATATATATATATATATATATATAGGGTCTGCATTAGATCCACAAATGCTTGAATGTTCAAATCTCTAAAGGTCGACCTTTAGAGATTGAACAGTTAAGCATTCAAATTTCTTTAAAAATTAAAAAAAAAATCACAAGTTAAAAAAAAAACTAAAGGGTTTAAGCAGGGGGCAAGCTCCCCTGCACCCCCCACACCCCCCTACTTAAATATACCAACGCCAAGATCGTGTTACAGTGTAGGGAATGGGAAATTTGCCATTTCTGCACTGTAGTTCACTGAAGTATGATCTCAGAGTTGGTATATTTAAGTAGCGGGGGGTGTGGGGGGCTGCTATAACCCATTCCTTGTATTTCTTTTTTTTTATTTATTTTTTTTACAACTTCAAACGTTTAACTGTTCAATCTATAAAGGTCGACCTTTACAGATTCGAACATTTAAGCATTCGTCGTTGTAATATAGACCCTATATATATATATATATATATATATATATATATATATATATATATATATATATATATAAATATATATATATATTCCATTCTTCAAGAATTGGTGATATTAAAGTATAATTCTAAGATGGGGGAATTGATTTTGTATTAGAAATTAAATTAAGGGTTTAATTTAATAAAGTGATGATTTTTATTGGAAATAATTTATATATTTCTCCAATTATTTTACGTTTTACTTCATTTGATAAAATTTAAGTTTCATTATGTTATCAAGTTTATTTATATTTTTATTATGATCTTCATTTAATTTACTAGAAACATTTCCAAGTAATTTATACATCACTTTATCTTCAGTTATGACACTGTTCTTTTCATTCAAATTTTTACGATACTCTTTAAAAATTAATAACATTTCTTCTCTGTCTGATGTATAATTTTGGTGGGTTAGAATATTATTAATTTGTGCTTTTTTTATTAACAGTTTGCTTCTGTTTGATATATAATGAGTTTTTAGTAGAGATTGAATAATTATGTAATTTAAATATTCCTAGAGCATTTTCAGTTTTATGACTGTTTCTTGATATCTTTTGGTTAAATATTTTATTATTTCTGAGTTATTCATTTTAAGCTTTTGTTGATCCAGTCTTTAATATTCCAGTTTTTTACTGTAATACAAGAATCTCTTTATCCCATTATTTTAATTTTTTGAATATCTATTTTCCTATTACTTTTTGAATGCACGTTTTAATGTATTCCGTAACATGATATCATTAACCATTCTAATTACATTTAGTTGAATACATATTTCAATTTGTTCTAAAAGATAAGTTTTAAAGTCTTTTAACTTTGTCATATATGCTGGTATTTTATGTATTACTTGAAAATTTCTATAATCCAAGTTTATAGTCATACATAAAGAATTATGAAATGTTAATGGGCAAGGAATAATTCTATAGTTTTAAACTTTACTCACCAAATCTAATGAAATATATAGTTAGCCAATATGTGTTACCATGACAATATGAATAATAAGTAAAGAAGAAAGAATTTTGCTCTCTAAAATCTATTAGGTCTTTTAAATTATTATTTATTCATGTATTTAATAATTTAGCACAGAAAGTGCTTAGTAGTACTTGTATATATTTTTTTTATGTTGAATACAAATAAAATCTCATGCAATAATAAGGCTACCTTCCCTTAGGCCTTGTAAAATTTCCAAATAGTTTCTTGCAGGTTGTAAACCTAGACCTGAGAAACAGTAAAAGTTCACTAAAGAGTACATTTTCTCATTATACAGAATAGTGACTAGTCAACACATTCCTTTGGGATCTTTATATTTGTTAATTATTTTTGTAATAAGCAAACCTTTTCTCTATAAGAGAGCAGTGCCTCTTCTTTTTTATTGAATTAAGATGAGACTGACACTTCATGGTTTAAATTATAAAATAACTGCATATTATCTTCCAATAAATGTGTTTTTTAAAGGAATATAAATATCACCTTTACTGTCTTTCAAATACCCAGTTAGTTTCTGCTCCTCCTTTCCCTTTTCCACTTTACAAAAAAAATTCTAAGCGTGTTTCCTGCCTTTCCTGTAAGTCATCTAGTCCAGATACAGATTTGCTGTATCCAGGACTGTTTGTAAGCTTCTGAGCCCCCAAGCCTTTCTGTGTTGGAGGGAAGCCTTCTAGCTTAATTTTGTTTCTTAGAACTAGCCAGTTTTCTAGTTTCAGCACTCAAATCTGTTTCTTTGGGCTCAGCACTTGTTCAGAAATCATTGTAAGCACTAAATAAGCTACAAATTACTACAACACTCAATTTTCCTCACTTGTCTAGAGGAAAACAGTAGGAAAACAGTTTTTAGTACTTATAAATAAGCACCTATCTAGGCATGTCTAAGGGTCAGCGCCCAGTGTTTTCTCCTGTCTACCTGATGAATCTGGGCATCTTGGGGCAATGCAGCAATTGCCTCATGTACACAGACAACCCTCTCCTCCTACCACCCAACACTACAACCTGTGAGGGATGCACTTATATAGCCAAACTGGAAGCAAAGGTATCTTCACCAAAGACTGGACTAGACAGTCAAGAGGAGAAAGTAAACACTTGTACCACACCACACTCATCACATAGTCCCTCAAAACCTACACCACCAAAACACACACAGATAGAAACACAAACCACACACCTACATTTGCGGAGGCTCTCAATAAAAATCTACCCAAGCAACAGGGACCTCCCAAATGACACATAGCCCACAAACTCTGCGTACCACTCGACCACAGCCCATAAGGCATAACAACGTACCCAACACTCTAGTCATAGGTGATGCTATAGACAGACACACTAAAGTTCCACTCACCAGGCTAAACAAGGAGAAAGTTACTGTCAGCTGCCTGTCAGGTGCCAGGATCTGCCACATAATGCATACACTCAGGTCACTCCACAACAAGTACAAATATGACTCTGTCATTGTCCATCTTGGTGTGAATGACCTGAGACGTACCTCCCTGGACTACATGAAAAGAGACATGGAGAAGCTGTCCAATCTTGTAGCCCAGGCAGGCATGACCCTAGCCCTGAGTAGCATCCTGCCATCACCCAGAATGATACCACAGTACAAGGACAAAATGATTTACTTTAACAATTGGCTAAGCTTCTGGTGTCATTCTAAGGAGATCCAGTATCCGTCTGCCTGAGATGACATGACTGACAAACCATGATGCTTTGCCAGAGATGGCCTGCACCTGTCACCCTTCGAATTCCGGATACTGGCTAAGGCTCTTGCCATGCCTATAGTGCATTTTTTAGGCAAGGTTCAAATGACAAATTCACCAGAGTAACAGGTACAAGCAAGCAAAATCTGAGGGTAATGCTACTTAATGCTAGAAGTCTAAACCTCAAAATGCACTCACTTGAGGAACTCCTTAAAATGGAGAACATCGACATCTGTGCAGTGACAGAGACCTGGTTCAAGGCTCCAGAGAGCACTCCTGCATTACCAGGCTATAATTCATGCCACACATTTCGGCCACCTAACCTGGAATGAAACACTAAAGGCGGAGGCATGCCCATATTCATTAAGGCTATCCACACCTCCAGGCTAGTTGCTCAGCATAATGCATCTGAGTTTATCCAAGTGCAGCTAACTCTAGGCAAGACCACAATCCAAATTGTAGCTTGCTACAGATCCCCCACCATGCCCCAGGATTCCAACTCCTCATTTCTTCATACACTGGGAAAATATTAGGGTACAACCTAACACCCTAATAATGGGTGATTTCAACTACCCCACCATTAACTGGGAAGCCTATTCATGTACCAACTCTTGTGCTCAACATTTTCTGGAATTCGTAAATTCCAATGCCTTGGATCAACTTATCCACACCCCCACCAGGGGCATAAATATCCTAGACCTGGTCATTACCAACATGGGCAAGCGGTGTTCCACACTAGAGGTCAATTCCTCATTGGTCAGATCCGACCACAAGCTAATCACCCTAGAAATCCACATCCCACCCCCACCCCCCATTAAGGAAACCACCGTAAAAAATTTCTCCAAAGCCAACTTCACACTTCTTAAGACAGAAGTGTCAAACTTCACGACACCCATGCTGACAGATAATATAGGTACGACTGCTGAATCCTATACCAATGCACTTTATAAGCTGTATGTGCTGCCCCAAACTTCTCTGAACTTTTGTCCAAAACTCAAATAGCTTTTTCCACAACAGAAAACTGGATGCACAAAAACCATCTCTCCCTCAACTCCAATAAATCTAAAATACTAATCTTCCTCCCTGCCAAGACTTCTTCATTTGACAAAACCACTTTCAACATCCTAAGCCAAACCAACACTCCTATAGAAGTGGTCCCCTCTGCTAAACTCCTTGGCATTATCATTGATGAACACCTCAAATTCGATCTCCACATACAACAAAGCTTTTCTCCCCGGGCCTCCACTGAAAATGGGTACTTCGTGGCCCAGTAGACTTCCCCAGTAATCAAACTGAAATAAATAAATAAATAAATAAATAAATAAGCACTTACACGTGTACATGAATCGTGCAATCCCTAACAGAAACAAGATGCTATCCTCCAAAAAAAGGAAGTCAATCTAGTGGTCCCCTGCCATAAACAAACTCTACAACAGAAGAAAGAAACTGTTGCAAAAAAGAGTAAAATCCCATGATTGGAGGAACCTCAGTAAGAAGCTGAGATCCCTCATAAAATCCTCCAAAGCTAGTTATGAAAACAAAATTGTCACTGACTCTAAAGACAGCCACAAAGCATTCTATAGCTATGTCAAGAATCTCAATTGCAACACTCAGATCTGCTCTGAGTTAGAGCACAATGGCACTAAATATACAGAACCAACTGATATTGCCAACATCCTGGCAGATAGGTTCAGTGCTAACTTTACCCCTCTCTCACCCCCTAAAGGGCCCATCTCTAAACCGGAAGAAAGCAAAGTTCCTGTAATCACAGCTGCACAGGTAAAACACACACTCTCCAAAGCCAAGAACACAGCATCCATGGGACCTGACAACATCCCAGGCTGCGTTCTACACAAACTACAGAACAAACTGGCACCCCACCTATGTACCATATAAATTCATAGCCTCACCTCAGGCTTTGTGCCCAATGAATGGCGCACAGAAACAGTTATCCCACTCCACAGAGAGGGAGCCACCATGCACCCCAGGTACTACCACCCCATTAGTCTGACGAGCCTGGTCTGCAAGGCTATGGAACGTATCATCATGGAACTTATAAACAATGACATTGGTAATCTTCAAACTCTGGTCCCTACCCAGTTTGGGTTTGTAAAAGGCAGATCATGTCTCCTAAGCCTGATAGACTTCTTTGAAGTGGTCACCAAAGCCGTAGATGAGGGTAAGGTGGTTCACACAGCTGTCTAGATATTGCCAAGGCTTTTGAGACCATCTCCCACTCTGGAATTATAGATAAACTCACTAAACTAGGTATGGTTGCCAACTGGCTCACTGACAGAACCCACATTGTGAAAGTAGCAGACTCCAAATCAGACTTCAGACCAGTGACAAGTGGAGTACCACAGGGTTTAGTCCTGGGTCCTCTCCTGTTTGGTATCTACTTCTCTGAAGTACAGGCTAACACAGAAGGATTTTTGGCTAACAAAGTTCACAGATGACTGCAAACTAGGAGCCATAATCAAAACTCCTAATGATGTGGACATCCTACAAAAGGGCTTCACTGAGACAGATGCTGGTGTCAAAGCTATGCTCTCAAGCTCAATGCCAAAAAGTGCATTGTCATCCCTTTTGGTAAAAACTCTGTACCCATGAACTACCACATAGGCGGTAGTCTACTTAACACCAAAAGTGTGATGAGACCTTGGGACACAGGTGGACAGTAGTCTCTCCTTTGATAATCACATTGTCACAGTAGATAGGAAATCCTTCTACGTGGCACACCTCATCACAAAAAGTTTCTCATCCAGGAAAAAAGAGGTCATTGTTCCCCTCTACTCATCACTCATTAGTCCCATTATATAGTACAATGCCCCTTTTGGTATGTACCTCACAAGACATCTAAACAACTGGAAAGGCCAAAGAAATATCTCACAAAGGGGATTACCAGCCTCAAACCAATGCCCTACTCAGACCGTTTCAAAAAACTCCAACTTTACTCTGTCGCATATCGCCTTCTCAGTGGCAATCTCTGCCTAACATACAAATCTATGTCAAACCCAGAGCTGTTGAACATATGCCACTTAAAGAAATCCCAATCCCTCCAAGCTAAACAATCTAGGGACCTAAACCTTGTCACCACAATAAACAGAACATGCTGGAGGGATAGATTCCTGTCCCAGAGTCTTCCCATACTGTGGAACAAACTACCTATCTATATCAAACAAAGTTCCTCATTAGCACTCTTCAAGAAAAATCTTGATGACTGGATGGGAGATAGGAAATTCACCCCGAGGATCACTTCTGTGGCTCTGTTTGACAGGGGCACAGGAAAATAATTTTCTTGGGTGGCAAAAGCCAGGGTACCATTTGGCTAGGCTTATATAGGCCCTAGGGCCAATACTTAGTACCTACCTATGAACCTATGAACCTATGAACTTCATTAGTGCTCTATTGCCACTATTTACGTCCATTTATATTAATAGATATTAATTTTAATGAAGGCATGTTGATCTACTTTTATTTATTTTTTTCATTATTAGAATTTCATTTATACATTGAATATATTTTTTGTTTGTAATTACTATTGCAACTAATAGTTTTGTACTGTATATGTCTATATCATGAATTATTAGCATTTCAAAACTCTTTCTTTTTAATAGAAGAATCAAATAAAGTTAAATTTAAAACTATTAATGTAAACAATTTCATAAAAATAACTAACTTATTTACAACCTTACTACCTATGGATATTAATGTTCCCAGTCTGTATAACATATTAGACACATTGTCTGAACAAAGAACACTACCCATTTCTGATCTCATTCTAGAATTTGATACTGTAACTTATATATATATATATATATATATATATATATATATATATATATATATAATTTAACTTCCCAAAATGAATTGCAATTAAATAGTTTAATAATAAAGAAAATAATAAGATCTAAATATATCAGTTTTGATGAAAACTAAATCTTTTAAATTGATATTAAATACTACAAAGTTCTGTACATCTACTTAAGGAGAACAAAGAATAAACATTTAGAAACTAGTAGCAACATATTTATAATGACTTTATGATTCTGTCAGAAAAGAGTTCATTATTACTCTATAAAGCAGCAGATGTTGCCAAACTGTAATTAGTTTCTTCCTTGAAACAATTTGAACCTATATATGTTTGATGGTCATAACGTATCATTTGCTATCTTCCCCATGGAAGATATTATGCCTCATCAATTGATTTACTATTTTGTTCTGTAATACATTTATATCCTTTCAATGTATTGAGGATATCAAAGAACAGAGATAAAGAAATAGAAGACATATATATTTATTATTATAGATAAGATAATTAAGACCTGAAAAAACTGTCTCTCCATAGTGTAAAAATATAACTACTAATAAGAAAGAAAATGCTGCCATATTGTAGCAAAGAGCTATACTGGTACAGAATGTAAACTTATTAAGTGTTTTCATTTATTTTACTACAGAATCTTCAACAGAACAATAAAACCATTACACACTACAACATGTAAATACCCTAACCAATTCCATTGACATACTAATAATTCAATTAATCAATCACATTTCCAAATGAATTTAAAGACATCCTACCTATATACTATTATGTTCACATAGGTTCCTAGGTGTGTACTAGGCTAATGGCCCTGGAGCATTTACAAGCCTAGCCCTATAAAATTGCCCAGGCACTGTGCCACCCGATGTTAGTTCACAGTGCCCATATCAAGTAGGGCGAATAGAATGATCTCTGAAGTGAACTTTCTGTTACCCATCCACTCTTCAAGATTTCTCTTAAAGAGGGCCAGTGAGGTGCTCTGCTTAACATAAATGGGAAACTTATTCCAGAGTATGGGCAGCCTTTGGGAGATGAACCTGTCCCTACTGCATGTTCTGTTAATTGTAATGAGGTTGTGATCTCTGGAGTGTGTGGCATGGGGGGGATTACATTAGGTGCAACATTTCAAGTAGGGCTGAGTCAGACATCTCAAAAATACTTACAAATAAGTTCATAAAAATATTTTCAAAAACTTGTATAAAAATATGTTAAATATAAAAAATAAACACAAGCACACATATAATGAGAAATTAGCCTATCAGAATAAACAGATTGTATTTTAATTGATGTAGTGGTTATAGTTCACTGTGTGACTTGATTGGTGGGTGTACTGAAACATTGTGTTTTATAGTAAGTGTGCATCTTTATTTACTGATATATTACCTTCACCAAGTATTTTGCCACAATATAAACAAAATATGATTGATTTTAATGACTGGTTGAGTTTCTGGTGTCATTCTAAGGAGATTCAATATTTGTCAGCATGGGAAATCATGGTTAACAGAATACATTGCTTTGCCAAATATGACCTGCACTTCTCCCATCTAGGTTTTTGAGTACAGGTTAAAACAATATCCTCCACCACAGAGCCTTTTTTAGGTAATACCAAACTGACAAAACTACCAACATGGCAAAATCAACTCAACTGAGCCCCAAGGTGTTATTGTTCATTGCTAGGAGCCTAAATAAAAAAGTACACTCCTTCCAAGCCCTCCTCACCCTGAACAATATAGACACCTATGCAGTTACAGGGACATGGTCTAAAATGACAGACCCCAGATTTAATAAACTCCATGTAGGAATAGTGCAAGCTCTACATGGACTGTACCATGGCCGTGTCTACCGCTCCCCCCTCAGCAGCGAGCCTTGCATATTAATGAAGGTGCGCTGCTAAGGGAGAGCCATGTACATGGTTACTGAATCAGTGTAGGAGGTGTGTTACAGTGCGTGTAGATGTGTAACACACCCCCTGCACTGTCAAAGTGCTGGATGGCACTAAAATATTAAAATAATGTCTCTACTTGGCCAGTTGTACAATTTATATATAGGGGGGTATTACAGTGTCCGTAGCACACCCTCTGCACTGTAAAAGTGCTGTATGGCAGTGAAATTAAATGTGAAAATGTCATTGTCCCTTTTTTATCTTTTTATTTGTATTTGTGTGTGTGTGTGTGTGTGTGTGTGTGTGTGTGTGTGTGTGTGTGTGTGTGTGTGTGTGTGTGTGTGTGTGTGTGCGTGTGTGTGTGTGTGTGTTTGCACGGCACAGTGCAGCACTTAGTAATGAACACATGACAGACATCTAAAAATAGAAACCTGATGCTTTTAATTTTAATAGAAAAGGTCAAGTTTAAACATAGCTGAGCAGATTTTCATGGCACAGTGTGGTGCTCAGCAGTGCTTAAACATAAGTGAGAGCTACATAGAACTGTATTGTTCTGATCACCATATCCTCGGTAGCTGAATGGTTAGAGTGACGGCCTTGTGTGCAGTAGGTGCACAGTTCAAATACAAGCCAATTAGTTTTCTACATGCGAAAGGGAAATCTTGTAAATATTTTTTTTTTTAATGTATACATTGAACTTTGTTAACCGGGATAGTCCAGCTGGACCAGAAGCCCATTTTCAGTGGAGACTCAAGGATAAAAGCTCCAGTTACACATAAGTGTCCAATACATTAAACTTACAATACCAGAAAATGTAGTGAAATGCATATGTTTAGGAGATAAAATAGATACACATATTACCATTAATGAAAAAAATACTTTCAATAATTTATTTTTTTATTTTTTAAAAACTCTGGTTTGCCCATAGCTAAGCTCTGCCTGGCATTGCTAAGCCAAGCCATGCAATGCTTCAACAGGACCTGTTTTAGTAGTATTTAGCAACACGCAACTCTGCTTAGCTGGTTTGGGCAATGCTAAGCAATCCCAGTTTAAGCAGTCCTCAGCTCAGCAATCCCAGTTTAAGCAGTCCTCAGCTCAGCTAAGAGGGTTTGTGCAACACTAAACATTGCTAAGCATTGCCAGTTTAAGCACTGCTCAAGTAAGCTTAGGAGACTTGAGCTGTGCTAAGCAGAGCTTAGCATTTTTAAAAATGGTCCAATGGTGGAAACGGGAAGGAAAACAGCTTTATTTAATCTGAACAGGTGGTAATACAGCCAGAACCTGTTGGGATTTAATCACTGCAGGAGCTAGTCAGAGAGGGAGCGCACTTCTGGGCGCATTGTTGGGACATTTATGAATCCTGGGTCATGGTTGGGCTCCTTTTCAAAAACCAAAGTGACAGACTGCTGCTTGGCCAGTACCAGGGCTCTGAATACAAGTCAGAGACTTGGGACCGTCTGGCACATGACTTCACCACTGCAACTGGAATCCCCTGAAATGGTGATCAGGTGCATCATCATTATGACGACCAGAAGTGAAGGAAGAGGGTGGGTCTTGGTCCAATGAATCCAAGGCACTTGTGATTGCAATGCCCCAGAACTTTGTAAGTATAGGAGCCAGTGAGTTATCAAATTCTAGTATGAATATCTAATAGACAGATATGCATAATTGTGTATTTTCCCCCCACAGCTGCAGAGGAGAGGGCTCACAACCTGGAGTCCCATGCAGGGCACCTGGCCAGGATGCTCTGAGAGTGTGGTGAATGTAGATATATCTTGCAATATATAATAATCTAAGAAAGAGTACAGTAGTAACTGGCAGTAGGTAGAGTGTGTTGCGAGTGTACTGCAATGAATGTGTACATAGACCTGGGCTGATATAAATGAGTATTACCAGGTACACTTCAATATAGATGAAGGCATGAAACATGATACTGTTATATAATGAAAGTTAATACATTAATAATGTTTGGGAATAACATGTGCATACCTTATTAATAATACATGTTCTGGTAATAAAGTACACCATCATTGAAAATATGAAGGGAATAAATTAACTGCATTCCTAATCTACAGCAAATACAGTACAACTGCAGTCAGAATTGCGAAGAAATAAAGGCAGTACTGCATAGATTGTGTGACAACAGATGTGTTCCAATGCCTGTATTATTTAAACTGTAGAACAATAAGGATTGTCAGCTGTATGGCAATTACTGTGTCATGTCACCCTCAATAAATCTATGTTCTGACTATTGTTGTGTGTATTCCGGGCTGTTGTTCAAGAAATCAAATATTACAGGCTTTGTGATGTAAACATGGGTTTAGCCATATGAAGTGAATGAAGGTTGGCCAATAAATAACTGTCATGCTAAAGTGTAGATGTGGAGCTGTACTAGAAGATATAATGCAATATGATATTTGTTTGCACTAAGATCTCAGCCTAGAGTAGTACTGTCTAAGGTATTATAGTGTGTTTCTCCCATGATTGTCTTGTGTTAACCTTTGCATTTCAGCTATATGCATCCCTGAAAGGTACGCTGGTACAGGTAAGTATGAAAATGTAATAGCTGTAGATGCAAATATACCATCTGCAAATTTATATGGGTCAGGTAGGCAACCCAGCAGCCTGATATGGTCTTCACAGATCGCACATATTCCCATCCATGAGGGCTTAATCGTGTACACCTGCATTCCAAGTATTAATACACATTTCTCCTACTATCTCTGTCATGCATGAATCCCACGCATGTATGTTCAACTGTCACTGCAATCTTGTGTGACACTCTACCTATATTACCAGCTCACATGTTGTCAGCAGGTGAGCTTTAGATACATATCACTCAATCAGCACACAGCAGTGGCCCAGTAGTTCAGTGTGGTAAACAATGTATATGCTGTTAATTTTGCCACACACATAGCAGGGTTTGAATCCAGGGACAGGTACTAAGATACATTTAGAGTAACATACAAGTAGCACTGACTATTTATAGAAACAGTTATGTGTTGATAACAGATATTCTCCCCACATGACTTACAGATAAATTAATGTATGTAGTAGCTGTATAAATGGTATAGTAATGTCTGTGTCCAGATGTAGTAGTGTGTAAGCACCATTTCTCAGCAAGGTGACAACACTCCATTAAATAAAACAACATGAAGTACAATACTATTCCAAGTTAATAAGACAAGTTAAATGGTCTATTGCTGGTATGGCTGTATGACTGGTGTGTCTGTGACTGTCTGCTGATAGTCTAACCCCATACCTGCCAGTGATGGCAGGATAAGTGTAAACTCTCTGTACTGTGCATGATACATGTCTCTCAAGTGTCACGCTGTCATGGATAGTGATCACTGCTGCAAAAAACCTTGCACACAGACAAGGGAGCCCGCAGGATTTTTTCCAGGGGGGTGCAAAATCCAGAGCCCCGCCCATGCAGCCCCGCCCATGTAGCCCCACCCCCAACCCCCACTGACCCTCCCCCTACCCCACACAGTCCCTCACATACATACACACACACACACAGCCATTCCAGCAGTGTCCCATTACTTGGTTATTTCTCACCATTTGCCACAGACACTGTTCAAATCTATTAGTATGCATACTGTCTTATGCTTTACTTCTACAATGATTACAGATATTTGGATTTAATTCACAACTTTTATTTCAAATTTTATAGCAGAAACACTGCAGCACGCATTTCACATTTACTAAACAAAAGCAACAGTCTTGCAATGAAAACAGACTTAGCATTAAAACTTCTCTGCTTTTGATACTCACATTGATGGAAACAGCATTGAAACCCACATTCAAAGAGAATGCATCTGGGCAGTGGCAGGTTAAGTTTACCTTTAGGCTATTTTCAAAGCATATCAAATGCACACATTTTTAGGCCCATGCAAAAGTATGGTGATTCATGTTCCTGATGGGAGATAGGAAATTCACCCCGGGGATCACTTCTGTGGCTATGCTTGACAGTGGCACAGGAAAATAATTTTCTTGGGTGGCGAAAGCCAGGGTACCTTTGGTTAGGCTTATACAGGCCCAATAGCCTAGTACCTACCTATGAAACTATAATTGAATTATATCCCTTGTACAGCACCTGCACCACCTGTTAGAGTGTATTTTAAATTTACAGTTTTGAACATTTTCCAGTAAGCAGTGAAACAATTCAAGACATATGAACCAGTAATGACAAACTGCCTAGTTCAGAACATTTCAAACATAAAAGGCCACTCAAACTTCTCTCATTATAATCCACCAATATTATTCCATATGCACAATCTCTGCAGTCTGCAGAATCATCTGAATTCCACATTACAAAGATCTGAAACTAATGAAGAGATTGTTGCTATAAAACATACATTTCAGTGTTTCATCTACAAATGTAGTGCCCATTGCCCTAGAAGAATAGATTGCCTATGTTACATTAAAAGAAATGGTATGCTGGTATATTGCAACAGGGAATATGTAACAAGCTGAAAACTAGGTTCATAGTTACTAGGCACCAAAGGGACATACTCAGGACAGGACTGCAGCACCCCATCCCCTTAAAATACACATTTACATGCTGTGGGAGTAGAAGCTACAGCCCTCTGTAGCAAGATGCAAGTATGCTACCTGCTGTGCTACTAACACTGCTTTAAAATTCTATACTACAATGATATCATTTGCTAAACAAGAGTTGCACATTGTACAAACCTAGCATGATTGAAGCTCTCAATTCCTTGAAAATAAATTCCACCTACTAACTCTAAGTAGGTCATTTCAGACACACACACACAGACTAGAAATATATTATAATAATCAAATTCTTCTCTATTAATTCTTTCTCTACCCCAAACCACACACACAAAGACACACACAAATAACAATAAATAAACAACTCACATACCTACTTCCATTTCAACTCATTATCTACCTGTGGAGTGTGGAGATATACATCCCAAATCCCAATCCAGGACCACCACACCAAATTCAGCTTCCCATTTGCCAACTCCACTACATCTGTCCACTCTTCCCAAAAAGATACTCTGGTTTATTTTCTTAAATGCAAATGTAAGGAGCCTCATCAGTAAAATTCAAGATGCACATGCATCCATATGGACCATATCCCTATACTCTCCCTGACATAATCATCATTACATAAATCTGGTTAAAAAAATGTAGCAGATATAAATAAATACTCCTCTCTGGCTGCAATATTCAGTCTTAGATTTAATACTAACAAGAACAACACACACCACTACCTCTGGCAGTCTACCTGATACCTAAATGTTAACTTACTTGCCCACAGTTATCCAGACACATTACATTAATAAATTAATTACAGTAAAGTTCACAACTTAACCTTTTCTGCAAATATATAGTCAGTGAAACATTAAAAATTAAAAATGTAGCAGGACTCCCTTAAGAACTCTTCCTCTAAATGACACAGACACACGGTGTGTCCAATAACAAAACCTTGCCAAAAGGGAGAGAGAAACGGTGACTGAAAAATGTATAAAGCAGTCTTACTGCTACAAAAAAAAGTGTTAAATAAAATCATGGTTTCAGTGCTAAAGACTAAAAGCATATGGATGAACCCAGTACATCAAGGGAGCAGCAAATTAACCAATCACAGTAAGCTAAAACAAAACAATAGCAATCATACATCTGTTCTGAATTTACAATGATAGTCTACAATGTGCAAAATAGGAAAAGTCACAAATATAAATGGGCTTTCTTTATCAAAGAAATAAAATATTAACACTGACATTTTAATAAACGATCTAAAAACAATAAGTGGAAAAATAAATAGTTGTATCAGTCACTTTCTTCAACTCAGCTTTTATAAATTATAGGCCGCCTCATCCTCATGGCCATCTTTAGCCAGCCACTGCCAGGAAAGCACACGAGGGAAAGGAAAGCAAGATGGCAGCTCATCACATCGTGATGATGCCTGGAGGGACGGTCGGTCGGATGTTGAATTGGTGCAGGATTCAGGAATCAGGAATCAAAATAAAGTTTGCTTTTAAAGTAGGGAAATGGGGTTTCAAACACGGAGGTGCAGTCCAGAGCACCACTCACTCTCACACACTCAAGTGAAGTGTGCCAAACAACATCGTACTATAGGGCGGTTAATGCCAGACATTACCATTTTAACGCTTAAAACTGCATGTTTAATACTTGCCACATTACACAGTCGTAGTTTACTGTTTCACTATCAAGATCAAGGATGTAGCTGTGCTTCATTTTGCATAAAGCTTGCATTCTGACAGTTCCCATCGACAGTCATCTGCCACGAGACTGTAATCAGTAAGTTTAAGAATTTTAACCTCTCCTTGGGTAGCAGGAATACGCTTTTGTATATGTCGTATAAATTCGTTCATCTGTTCACCTACCCACAACCCTTTCCCATTTTTGCACATGGGCACAGGGTGGTTTGCATCGCCGGCTGGATAGACCTGCCACAGTAGTTATTCCACACAGCACACTCGCACCTATGGCCAATCTATTTTGTCCAGCCCACTTAGTGCATGGCTCTGGAATGTAGGAGGAAAGAAACCCCCACACACATGAGGATATGTAGGCTCTGCACAGAAGGCACCCCAACAGAGAATCAAACTGGGGAGCCTCCTGTTTTGAGGTAATAACGCTTTCTGCTGTGCCACTGTGCCTACCCGTAAAATTAATTCGATATTTATAAGATATATCTAATCAGCAACGTTTTGTTATATTAGAAACCTTTAATATACTGCTTAACCTTCAGGACACATTTCTTATCCTTGATAGGTCATGTGTACCTTTTAAAATTTCTTTAGGTGTATTAAGGGCTGATTTACTCATAAGAGGCAGCATTATGCTCATCACAACTGCAGTAGATGTCTTGTCTTCAAAGCCATAAATTAAACTTAAAAAAGTAACAAGTGAGATAGCAAAAAAGAGGAACATGTCCAACTCAGTACAATAAATGCTTTTTATGTTACTACATGTCTAGTTAAGGGCTGGTGATTAATCACTTCAGTGTCTAAGTATCTTTAATTCCATATCCAGGGTATAAACTGGGAATTGGTAAATTATTGCTCTTGTGTTAGGGCATAACTCATTTGCATATGTTATTTTCTGGACTGTGGATACCAGTTATGCCTGATCGCTGTGAGCCACCAAAAGCATTTAAAATGTCGTAACCCTGACCCTAAAACTCTTATCTTTATCCCTAACCCAAAATCCTAACTCTAAATCTAAAACCCTTATCACTGAAACACAACCCTAATCCTAGCCATAAAATTTGAAAACATTATTTCATAATGATGAGGATCTATGTTAGGCTCTATGTTATGAGTCATTGAGTTTTCAATGATTGTTTTCCATTTTACCTCAAAAGCAGCTTACTGTCTGCAATTTTTAGCTTAATTTGATTATGCACTGCCACGCCGGTTTTGCATTTTGGCGCCAAGTGTTCAGTCAGTCTTCACCTTCAAAAGTACAAAAAAAAACAACCTACCTTCTCTTCTTGTAATAATACTAACACCATACACACCCCCACCAGTCCAGTCCTTCCACCACTCACCACACGAAACACGATGGTTTGGTTTGCTCCTCAGCACGAAATCTTCAAATTCCACTTCCACCGATGTCCACCTGCAGTCTTCTTCAATCTTCCATCAAATTGCAAGTTGTGCAACTAACTACGCGAACGAGAATAACGCGCGATTACTTAAGGTGGAGTTTGAGACTTGTCGAGTTGTCGTCATGCCAGACTCGCGTCAGTCATGTGACTGCCTGGCACGCCATCTCCAGTAACAGTTCAGGCTACGGGGAAAACGGGGGAAAAAACAAAATAAGTAGGAAAAAAAAAAGTCTGTATAGCGAAAAAAAAAAAGTGTGTATAGCGCTAAGAAAATCCAGGGGGGTGCAAGTGCACCCCCTTGCACCTGCCTGCGGGCGCCCTTGCACACAGATATAAACTCAGTTGAAGTATGCCAGTAGCACACTCACACAACATCAGTGCAGAGTACACCTTGGTAGTCAAATATGTTCCTTGACATGTAATAGTCCCCTGTAGTTATGTACCTGTAGGTGTTCTGGCTTGACCAATACCATCCCATTTGGATAGTTTGAGAGGTATGTACATGCTACAGAAGCTATAGGGAACTTCTAGACATAAAGTAAGGGCAAACCTGTAGAGTATTGAGCAGTACTGTTGTGAAAAATATAGCCTATACAGTTTGTAATGGAATGTCTTTCTCTCCCCCCACCCCTTATCTGCATCACAAATGATTATTCTTATACTACAGGTAAGGTTCCATTTTCAAATATGTTGTTCTCAAAACCTAATGTTGGGCCTTGTGTTGTATTATTGGTTATATATTATAATGGATGCATACTAACATACCTTGTTGAAATACCAATGTTGTTGGCCTTTTGCTGTAACTGTTACTAGCATGCTGTTACAATAATGACTGTTATTCCATTTATGCCTGTGTTCTGTTTGCTATGCAATTATATTGTTCTGGTTAATTGGAACATCCTTGTATGCTGTTATAACTAAAATTGAAGTGTTTTGTTCATGACTAAGTAATACACTTTGACAAATCTGAACACCATAGCTTCTTGGGTAGGCCAGTTCCAGCGGATCCACCTATCCCACCTCATCTGGCCATGACACTGGGTCCCAGCATGTCTGGGACCCAACCTGGAGCTGCCTCCTCCATTGCACCACCTTTGGGAGGAACCACCATAGTGGTCGGGCCAGTCCTCCCCGAGGAGTGGGTGCTGAGAGGATGTCATCACCCAAAATCAGTTCCCAGGGATGGTGCACAGGGTTAACCAGTGTGCTTTGGATGACTGACTGCACCAGATCGAGGGCAGACTGGTACACCTGGAGGGGCAGGCTGGCTCCAGTATCCAGCCCCCAGCACAGCCACTTTTTGGGGCTGTGAAGGGGCAGTGGTGACTCCCCATAGGTGGGGAGATCAATCCTACTGTTTCCATATGGGGGCACTTGGTCCTCCGAATCCCAAACACCCTCCCCATCAAAGGTGTTTTTCCCCTCATGTGTCATACACTGCCCCTGTCTGCTGTCTTGTCTGTCTTTTCTGTCTGCAAATGCAACCTCTCCTACCCAACGTACCTCCCCAAATATACCTACAATCCTTCCCCAACATTCCACTCTCTCCTTAAAAAAAAAAAACAGGTCATCTGTCCCGCAAAAAAAAAAATCTCCTCATACATAGCTCTCAATTCCACCCCCACTACACTGTCATCAATCAATCATCCCAACAATTAATCACACCCTTCCCTGTGTCACTTACACCCCTCCCTGTGGAATGTGAGGTTCCAAATTCCAAATTATCCACAACATGCACAGCTGTTGCTGTAGAAAAAAATGGAGAGCTATGATCCTTTCCTACACCTGTCCTACACATCCCTACATACCTTTCATATTGTTTTTCCCCCTGATTGACCCCATTTCATCACTTTCCTATCACCCCTTTTTTTAGTTTCCGTTTTGTAAATAGTGTGGGTTTAAGCAGGACAAAGCACCTCTTAGAATTGCGGTGCATCATGCAAACCCACTTAAAACTTCTTGAATCACCATATCAGATTTTGGCACTATTATGCACATCAATAAAAGTCACAAACCCAGGGCCTTCTGAAATCTAGCATAGTATATTATCCCATTAGGCCAAATCAGCTCTGAGATTAGCTTGTTTCCATAACTATATCATGCATTACAGTGATGTCACATCAGCAAAAATGTACACTCTTGCCAAGTCTCAAACCCAAGACCCTCCGAACAAAGGCATAGTGTATTAGCCCACGAGCCAACTTAGCTCCAGAAAACAACAGGTGTTTCTATAAATATATCAAGCATGACAGTGATGTCACATCAGCAAAAATATTCTACCCTGCCAAGTATTAAACCCAGGACCCTCTATACTACAGCAGAGTGCATTAGCCCACTAGGCCAACTCAGCTCTGGAGAATAACTTGTGTTTCTATAAATATATCAAACATTACCCTAATGTCCCATCCGCAAAAATGTTAACCCCTGCCAAGTAGTGAACTCAAGATCATGTCAACTACAGCATAGTGCTTTAGCCACCTAGGCCACCTCAGCTCTGGGGAATATCTGGTGTTTTTACAAACATATCCCAATTGCCAGTGACACACTAGTTCCCCTTATAATGGAATAAATTACCGCATACTTGAGCCTGTGATGCAGACACTAAGCCAGTGCACAGCCGAATACATTTTGATGGATGTACGGGAGGCCTGCAATATCAGGTAGAGCTGACAACTGCACAGACTGGTGAAGAATATCCACAGTTATGCCACCTACTTATAGCATGATTGCCATAAAATTTATTCTGTGTGCTGAAGTACTGACAAGTCAGTGCAGATTGAAATTACAAAAGCATGACAGACAGGTCAGTGTCACACACAGTATGCATGCACATATGTCTTGCAACTACACCCCCCATAATAATGACTCAGTAGCTCTATCTGTTGCATTCCTAACATGTCTGACATCTGGACACCCACAGTCCTGGCCAACAGTCCAGTATGTTGCACAACAACTGCATGCTTGTCAGTACAACATAGAAATAACTGAGCCCTGCAAAGTCCAGCAGAACTGGTTGCTGCTACCACAATCAATGCCACCCACAGTAGCACATCAAAGGCCTGGAGGGTGGGACGCATGTCACAAATATGAACACATGCCCAAAATGTTGCCTACCACTCTCTTGATGGCACTATTACTTAACATATGTACCAGAGGCACATATCTCACCTGGACTGTTATGGGTACCCTCACCCTGGCCATGCTGTGACAAAAGAGCTGATACTGCTCCCTCACTGACATATAGAGCTTGCTGTCCTCCAATGTCTTCACAATCCCCAGTATGACTCCTGGCCTGAATGCAGCAACTATGGTCTGCTACACATGCAATGGTATGTTCACCTACATGTTACAGACCTACCATACCTCCCAAACACCTAGTACAGGGCATCCACACAACACCCATACATAAAGGGTTGGGGGGAATGTTCAGGTGACAGGGATATGTGTCACAGTCTCCCCCAACAAATGTACACAGTTGTTAGCTCAGCATCCAGTGCAGCAGCATGCACATTTATATAAAAATGATGTATGACACTCACATCTACCCGTCTCCTTACTGACCACAACACACATGTTTAAACAGTAAACTGTCACAGAATCAGAAATTCTGTTAACAATGGTGAAACATAGCATGCAAAATTGTGGATATACCACATCAATCCAAACAATGACAGTATTTCTACCTACCCTCTGTGATGCTGTAGCTCCCACACCACAATATTGTCATCCTCACATGCCAGGAAAAGGGCCAAGGCCTACATGAAGGCCTTAATTATAACACTGTGTTGCCATGCTATTGAAAAATGAAAATGCAGCCCAGCTGTTCTGGATGCTATTAGTAAGCGTGAGTCACAGATTGGTGCACAGGCAATCACCTGATCATGAGCATTACCTACAAAAGGCAAGTTGCTGCCTATGGTAAACAGATCTGTGACTTTCTTCATGAAAACAGATTGTGATTTCCAAGGAAAACTACCACTGGATTTCAGCTCACAAATGAGTACAGCACTATACCAGGTATGTCATAGAATTAACCATGTAATGGAATGCAGATGGGGGGATGCAGTCATGGGAAATAGGAATGTCAATAGTAGGTCTCAACAACATATCTTGGAATGACATGCTGCTGTTACCCTATGGTCCAGCACCTAAAGTCCTCTCTTTTGGCTCTGTCTACAGCGACATAGATCACAGCCCTTGCCCATGAGTCCCCCCAGCAATGGTCAGCTCATATATGAATGCTACCAGATTGTTGTACAATAGTGACAGTAAGTACTGGTGGATACAGCTGGCATACCACATCATGTACTGTCAGTGATCCCCTGTCAATCTGTCAGTGTCATACAGGCTTAGTTCAAAGATTGTCAAGGTGTCCCTGATTGTTCCTGATGTACACTGGCTAGGTCACTTTGTACGCCACACCTGTATCTCATTGCCTGACAGCTATGGCTAGCATACGTGGTGACCCCCTGCAGCAGGACAGCAGGTTATTTGCAGTAGTAGTGGGGGGGACACAGGATCTGCCTCAGCTACAGTGTGTACATAAAGAAGAAAAATATACTCCGAGGGAAAAACCATGCCAGGAGTAAAGCAGCAAATAAAACCAAATAAAAATCCAACCTGGAACACAGAAACATGGCAGGCAAAATGTTAAAAACTAAAATATTAATTAAAACACATAAAAGGTAGGTTAGCACTTTCACACCTGTAGGTGCTTCTTCAGACCTTAATCTTAAAACAGACACCAAAAACTTATATAGTACAGACAATTAAACATGTACCAATAGGGTAGTTCAAATCATCAGATAATAAACAGCAATTAATGTGGGAGACCTCTGGACTTCAGGAGAGGTTTTAAAAAAACCTTCTCATTTAAACCAGGTGACTTGTCAGCTTGTAAATTAACTATCCAACATAGTTCCCTCACCTCAGTAAAATTCTTAATGTCACCCCCACGCTGACTCGACAATCTACTGATAATTTAAACTTGTAGACAAAGCCAATAGAAGGGTGAACAGAGGTATCTCGAGTATAAATATATCTGCAAAACCTACAACTCAGACACCTCCTTGTACTCTAAATGTTACCAGGAACTGTCACAGGGGGATAATGGACTTTATAACAAAGTTGTCTCTTCAATGATTTCTTATTTTTATACCTAAATCGTGGTCTAATGCCAGCTACATCCCCAACTGAGTAATCTGTTTTATGAATGGACCAATTGCTCCTAATGCCTCTATGTATTATTTCTGTATCACTTGTATAAAATAGTGTAAGAGGTAAGCTATTGCTACCTGATGTACCATTCCATTGAGGAGTATGAATCTCACCTTCATGCCCAGAAAAGTCAGAAAAATAGGGTTTGGCCTTACTAGCAATATGGCCCCTTGCTGACATACAAGCACTATTGACTTCCTTGTTACCATACCCTCTCTGCCTAAACTCAGATGTCAGTTCAGTCAAATCCTTGTGAAATCTTTCATCCAAATTATTTAATCTTGACATACGTAGGGTTTATCCCTTTAAAATATTCTTATAGATATATGCAGGGTGCATACTCTTGTCATTGCAAAACTGCATTATGTCTTCAAGATTTCCTATATAGCCCGGTATCGAAAAGACCATTGATATCTTTATCAATATGCACATCAAGAAATTTAATGGAACAGAAAGATTTTTGATATATAATTTCAAAAATTATATTGTACTATGCAAATAATATATAAATTCTCCCAATTACTCAATGGACCTTCCCCACAGCAAGAATATATCTTCCACAAATCTCCTGTGAAACATAATATACTGTGTAAACCCATGTCTATGGAAAACATATTGTTGTTTCCAAAAAGCTAGAACCATATTGGCGTAGCTGTTGGCACAGGTTGTGCCCATAGCTATGCCAGTCTTCTGAAGGAATATTACATTTTCAAGCATGAATACATTATTTTCCAATATAATTTCCAAAAAACAGGCACAACAAATCTATCAATTTTATGTATCTTAGGGAGCCCATGGAATAAAGGTATAACAGGATGTTCAACTGTCAAATAATCATATAATTCAGAGGTTATTAAATGACTATCAAAACAATCACATAGCAAACATTCAATGGACCTTTTTACCATTGATACATGTCCAACATCAATTGAGTCATAAACAGCATAATCAGAAAGTAAAGCCATAATTCCATTCCTGTAATACATATAATCAAGTACAACAATGGCCCCTCCTTTGTCCGCTTACTTGATAATTATATCACTGTCCTTTTGTAGCTGCATCAAAGATTCCTTCTCATCTGTTGTCAGATTATAAAAACAATTTGCTTTATTAGACCTATTAACTACATTGTCACCATAATAAATACTAAACAAATCGCATGCAAAAAGTTTCCAAAACTGGATTCAGCACAGGTTGAAAAGTACTAGGCTTCTGTAAAACAGAAATGTCAGAGTCAGCAGGAAAAATGTTTTTTAACATAACGTTCCTTGCAAATAGCCTAATGTCAAGTACCACATTACTGAAGTCAGCCGCTTGCACAAGTAAGAATGATAAATCATGCTCCAGCACTGAAACCTTAGTAGGAGTTAAGTGCTTACTGCAGATGTTGATGACTATGGACTGTTCGTTTGCTGCAGATAACATTTCATTGTTGACAAAAATTGAGGATCCAGCTGCTACCTCCTCTGTTTCTGCCCCCCACTGAGGGTTCTCGCCCTGTCTTCTGTTTCCACTCATTTGATCTGTAGAGAGAGGAAGATGGAGGAAAAATCCTGCTGTGTAGAATTATAGTGTGCGGAGCTCTGTTTAATGGAACTATTCTTTCTCCGCACCACCTGAGGTTGCTCAGACACACCTTTGGATGTAGATCCAATGAGACTGGGGTCTTTAGGAGGTGTACCAAATGTTTCATCATAGGTTCATAGGTGTGTACTAGGCTAATGGCCCTGGAGCCTTTACAAGCCTAACCATAGGATTACCCTGGCATTGTGCCACACAACCTTAGTTCCCAGTGCCTCTGTCAAGTAGAGCCACTGGAGTTATTCCTGGGGTAAATTTTCTATTTCCCATCCACTTATCAAGATTTCTCTTGAAGAGAGCCAGCAAGGTGCTCTGCTTAGCATGTATGGGAAGTCTATTCTATAGCATGGGCAATCTCTGGGTTATGAACCTGTCCCTCCAGTACGTTCTGTTGATTGTGGTAATGAGGTTGAGGTCTCTGGAGCATATTGTGTGAAGGGATTTCTTTAGATGTAGCATTTCTAACAGAGCTGGGTCAGACATGGATCACCTCTAAGTAAGCGGTATGAGACAGAGAATAGTTGGAGTTTTTTGAGTCTGTCCATACAGGGCAAGTGTTAAAGGCCTAGGATCCTCTTTGTGAGGTACTTTTGCGGCCTCTCCAGTTGTTGCAGGTGTCTAGTGAGGTACATGCCAAATGAAGTATTGTACTCAATGACTGGCCTAATGAGGGAAGAGTAGAGGGAGACAATAACCTCTTTCTTTCTGGATGCAAAACCCTTAATAATAAAATGTGCCACATAGAAGGACTTTCTGACCACAGTGGCAATTTAGTGATCAAAAAAGAGGTTGCTGTCAGCCTGTGTTCCCATATATCTTATAATGCCTTCTGTATTCAGTGGACTACTATCAATGTGGTAATTCATGGGAACTGGGCTTTTCCCAAAGGGGATGATGACACATTTTTTGGCATTGAGCTAAAGGCTATGGTTCTGCCACCAGTCATTGGTCTTAGTAAGGCCATTCTGTAGGATTTCAACATCACTTGGGGAGGTAATAATAGCTCCCAACTTGCAATCATCTACGAACTTTGTCAACCAGAGACCCTTCGTGTTGGCCTGGACTTTAGAGAAGTAGATAACAAACAGGAGATGACCCAGGACTGAACCCTGTGGGACTCCACTAATGACTAGTCAGCAGTCTGACTTGGAGTCAGCTACATTCACACTGTGGGTTATATCTGTGAGCCAGTTTGCAACCCACCTTGTGATATAGGGGTTGATGCCTAGCTTAGTGAGTTTTTATATGATTCCTGAGTGGAGAATGGTATCAAAAGCCTTGGCCAGATCAAGGTAGGCAGTATGAACCACCTTGCCCTCATCCACAGCTTTGGTGACTGACTCAAAGAAGTTGACCAAGTGGAGTAGGCATGATCTACCCTTCACAAAACCAAACTGTGTGGGATACAGAGCTTGGAGATTTCCTATATCCTTGCTTATTAGGTCCATGATGATGCGTTCCATAGCTTTGCATATCAGACTCATCAGGCTAATGGGACGATAGTTCCCAGGGTTTGTAGTCGCTCCTCCTTTGTGGAGAGGGATGACTGTAGCAATGTGCCATTCAGTAGGTACAAAGCCTGAGGTGAGGCTGTGATTGAACAGCGCACACAAGTAAGGTGCCAGTTCACTCTGTAGTTCATGTAGAACACAGCAAGGGATATTATCAGGTCCCATAGAAGATGTATTCTTGGCCTTGGCCAGTGCTGTTTTAACCTGTGCAGCAGTAATACTGGGTGCCTAGGAATCTACTGGTATTGTGATTGGTCCTTTAGGGGGGTAAATTTGTCACTGAATCTGTCGGCCAGTATATTGGCAATATCTGTTGGTTCGGTATAGGAGGTATCATTGTGCAGTAGCTCAGAGCAAATCTGGGTATTGCCATAGAGATTCTTTACATAACTATAGAAGGCCTTGTGGTTGTCTTTACTATCTGCTGAAATTCTGTTTTCATAACTAGCTTTTGAGGATTTGATGAGGGATCTCAACTTTTTGTTGAGGCTGATAAGAGAGTTTTTTCAGTCTTGGGACTTCACCTTATTCCGCATCAGTTTCCTCCTTCTGTTGTAGAGTTTGTTTATGGCAGTGGACCACCAGATTGGCTTCCTTTTTTTGTAGGAGAGCATCTTGGTTCTATTGGGTATGGCAAGATCCATGCATTTGTGTATGTGTTCATACAGTGCATTGGTGTATGATTCGGCGGTCATGCAAGTATTCTCCATTTGCATGGGTGCCGTGAAGTTAGCCACCTCTGTTTTTAGGAGCCCAAAGTTAGCTTTGGAGAAGTTTTTCATGGTGGTTATCTTTGCAGGGGGGGGGGTGGATTTCCAAGGTGATTAGTTTGTGGTTGGATCTAACCAGGGAGGATCTGACTATTGGTGTAGAGCAACAGTTGCCCATGTTAGTAATGACCAGGTCAAGGATGTTGCTTAGTGGGGGTAAGAACAAGCTGGTCCAGGGTATTGGAATTAATGAACTCCAGGAAATGTTGGGCAAGTGTATAGGTACATGGTAGTTGAAGTTGCCCAGTATGACAGTGTTAGGTTGGACCCTAATATTCTCCAGGGTGCTTAGGAACATGGAGTGTGAGTCTTGGGACATGGTTGGGGACCTATAGCATGTTGCATGCATTCTCACAAGTCATCACAACCCCTACAAGGATAGGAAACCAAACCAAAAAGAAATCATACTTGATTGGGTACTTATAAATAGTCATCCCCAATTGTACACCTCTGGGACCCTCTCTGATAACCTAAGCGATCACCTTCCTACCTATATTATTAAGCACAAAGCCATTAACCCCCAACAACCCTTACTTAGAATGGTAAGAAACAATAAAAACTTTAACCCCACCAAATTCCAGCAAGAGATAAACTCATGTAAATGGTCAGTTTTAAGACACCCCCTTAGATGAAGCAGTTGCGACTTTAACAACAAATTCATAGAAATCCTTGATTCTCATGCACCCGCTTGCTCAACAAGAACTAAGGCAAAAACTGTGCCATGGCTTTCCAAAGAGTCTAAACAAAAAATCACCCTCAGAAATAAGGCATGGGCATTATGGTGAACTACTAAAGACCCCCAAGACCACATTAAGTATAGGCAACTGAGAAACGTCACTAAAAAATCCATTCTACTAGACAAAAAAAAATAAACCATAACAAGCCTCAGAAATTCTGGGCAGGTATAAACAAACTACTACATCCTGGACAAACTTCCACCCCAGTCCCCACAGCCTCCATTGATAAACCTCCCGAGGAAGTATCTGACAGTTTTAACCATTTCTTTACTGAGACTATTCAAGCCCTAGAGAGCCAACTACCTCCCAGCCCCCCATCATGAAATCAACACCCCCAGAAACCAACCAACATTTAGATTCCAACCAGTTGCCACCTCCCTCATCCATACCCTGATTAAAAAACTGAAACCAACTACTCTCTTCGCTGACCAACTCCCTGCAAAGTATCTTCAAAAAGCAGCCAGTGCCATTGCATACCCCATCTTGTTACTAATCAATCGAACAATAGCAGAAGCCAGAATCCCCTCTCTTTGGAAAATATCCTATGTAATCCCACTTCACAAAGGAGGTAGCTCTACTGAATTATCCAATTATAGGCCAATAGCAATACTATCCCCACTTGCAAAAATTATGGAAAAATGTATCCATAGACAATTGGTGCATCACCTAACTCAGAATAACCTCATGGCAGACTCTCAGCATGGCTTTTGACCGCACCACAATACTACTTCAGCCCTTCTAGCCTTCTCCAATACCATAAACTACAACCACAATAATGATAACATATCCTCAGCCCTCTTCTTGGATCTCTCCAAGGCATTTTATATGGTAGATCACCAATTACTAATCCATACCCTGAAAACTTTCTGCCTAGATAATACAGTCATCCAATGGTTCCAGTCCTATTTGAAAGTTAGACAGGCTGTCCTTTGGCAAAACAAACTTTCTAAACTCCTACCCAACACACTTTGTGTACATCATGGATCCATACTAGGGCATCTTCTTTTCTCCATCTTCATTAATGCCCTCTATTCTGCTATCCCTACAGTCAGCTGTGTCCAATACACTGACGACTCCACCCTGATTTGCTCAGCCACTTCTCCAAATGAACTGTGATCAGCTACACAAACCATCTTTAACACTATTGAAAACTGGCTTTCTGGTCGTTGTCTGATCCTGAAACCCAAAAAAAACTAACTGTTGCTATTCTCACCGACACACGTCTACTGCATTCACTTTTACCATTAAACCTAATAATGGCACAATAATCTCCCCAGACTCCTCTACAAAACTGCTAGGTGTTTTAATCGATAATAATCTTAAATTCGACCTACATGTTAATCAATCTATAAAGACCATCAATAAAACATTAGGTTCACTTTTCAGGATAAAAGCCTTCTTAACCCCTTCTGATAGTTCTGCCATAGCTCGCTCTCACCTACTTTCAGCTCTACTGTATGCATCCCCGATACTCTCCAATCTAGACAAATCTGTCCTCAACAAACTCTCTATCTGCTATAACCATATTGCCAGATTTGCCACCGGTCTGCCGTATAGGACTCATCATTGTAGTAACCTAAACCAGCTTGGGTGGCTAGAATTACCTAGCTTGATCCAGTAAAACTTCATGATAACTGCCCATAAGATACTTTACAATCCAGATAATACTCCTGCTCTTAAAAATATTATAATCCCCTATCACAATCTCCGGCCACTTCGATCCTCTAAAAAATTACTCGTCCAGACTATCAAAACTAAAAACCCTTCTGGTGACTCTCTCTTTACAAACTCTGTTAGCAGATCATGGAACTCTCTCCCAACCGAAATTACTTTGCTCAACTCCCTGAGCCAATTCAAGACTAGACTTAAACAACATTTGACATTAAACTGGCTATGTCAATCTAGCAAACCCGACTAACTCTTCTTGACAATGAGACTAAAATAGTTATTTTGGCTTATCTGTGGCACTATCCTGACCTTTACCTTGTCTAATTCTAATATGTTTTGGCATGTAACCACTGTAAATATTGTATCTGTAAATAACTGTATGAGTTAACAACAGCATGCTTAGCTGACTTGAACTACTTAATGAAGACCTAATCTCTGATTTTCATTAACCCAAGAACTACTATTATTTGCCTAAGTATGTAACCTCTGTAAAAATTGTAATCAGAAACCTTATTGCTTTCTTAGCTATGTTAACTACAGTATATACTGCATTTTAATCTAATTTAGGTGACCTTGGAGCTTTTCCTCCCCGGGCCTCCGCTGAAAATGGACATGTATCCAGTCGGACTATCCCAGTCAACAAATGTAAAATAAAATAAATAAATAAAAATAAATAAAATGATCTGAATCACTGTCTTACCCAATGTCAGCTGCACCTGAAGTATCTCTGATGGGTTCTGTTGGGCTAGCAGTCTGGAGGTGTGTGCATCCTTTATGAATATGGAAACACTACCACCTTTGGAGCTTCGGTCCAAGTTCTGGGGCCAAAAAGTGTAGAAAGAGTTATAGCCTGGTAGTGTAGTTGGGCTTTCTGCTGCCTTGAACCTGGTCTCTGTTACAGCACAAATGTCGATGTTCTCCATTTTAATGAGTACTTCAAGTGACTGCATTTTGAGATTTAGACTTCTAGTGTTGAGCAGCATGACCCTCAGATTACATTTGTTTGTAGCTGTTATGGTGGTAATTTGGTCTTTGGAACACCACCTAAAAAGGCACTATACAAGTGGCAAAAGCCTTGGCCAGTATCCAGAAGCCCAGGGGTGACAGATGCAAGCCATCTCTGGCAAAGCATCAAGGTCTGTCAATCATGTCATCCCAGGCAGACAGATACTGGATTCCCTTAGAATGACACCAGAAACTTAGTCAATTGTTGAAATCAATCATTTTCTGCTTGCACTGTGGTGTCATTCTAGGTGATGGTAGGATGCTGCTAGGATGCTGCTCAAGGCTAGAGTCATACCCGCCTGGGCTACATAATCCGAGAGCTCCTCCATTTCTCTTTTCATGTATTTCAGGGAAGTACATCGCAGGGCATTCACACGCACATGTACAATGACAATTGCATCCTAGGGGTATGAATTTAGATAGCAATGTTACTAAGTTTTTCTAAGATATTTATTGTATTTTGTTATACATTGATTTAGGAATTGCTTCATAAAATGTAGAAATGTTATTTAACCTATCATACACATCGATAAGTCATCATAATGATAGGTAATTTGTTGGGATGTGTGTAGATTAGAGTGTTTGTATGGGGAATATCATCTGTATGACTTTATTTCAGAATATAAGGGAAAAGGACAGAAGTATTTTATGTATTTATATGTGTTTCTTCTCACAATCAGCTATATACAGACTATTTCACTAATATAATGTAATGGCATTTTAAGAAAGTGAGTTTTTTACCATATTGATTGATTAATTGAATAATGATATGGTATATTGAATATATAAGGAGATGGTATCTGTTTTTGAATTGTTCCACTGAAGGTGAATTGCCGAGGTACCAGAACACGTCTAATAAACGTATTTACTCTTTTACCATCTTGATATTGTCAGCGTTGAATTTCAAATTTTGGCTGTGTTTTGTTTTTTTTGTGGTCGTAAGTGGAAGTTGGATGGTGACAGTATATTTTATGACTAAGACTTTAGGCATGTGCTTTGTATTGATGTTCAGTGTACTTAACAATGGGTCTGTTTGTTGACTGATTAAACAATCGTTTAAGCATACTCTGAAGTAAAGGAAGCAAATCACATGGAGTGTCACACTGTTTATGGGAATCTTCCCAGAGAGAACTATCAATTAGTTACTCACTTCGAAAATGATCTGAAAGGTTGAATATTTCCTTCCAAGCCATAGTATGCACTATCGTGGGTGAGTGGGTTGGGGATGAACAAAGATCAGTGTCCTACCATCTGTATGCCTTTGTGTATGACATTTGGAAAGCATACTGAATGGTTACACATGCAAATTTAAGTATTATGCACAAGTAGCAGGAACCATTATTTGTGTATACTTCCTGGTATCCGCTATGCAAACATACCTCTTTGAAACAGAATAGCTTTGTGCACGGTTAACATATTAGTCAGCGTGTACCTGACAGCATACATATGAAAAGGAACACATTCTGAGCCAGTTAAAGGTAAGTTTGTATTTTCTTCAGGTTTAGTAACCTGACAGGGACCACTTAACAAACATGTTCTTTTTCCATGAACAAAGGAAGGCATTACACATATTTGTCAGATAGACTTGCAGCATTCCAGTTGGAGCTATTTAATACTGCTGCTATAAAGTTTCTTCAAAGGGTGAAAGAAACTTTGTGCTATAGTTTAACAAATGATAGGTGTCACATTCATGAGATCCTCAGAAAGAAGTTATTCATTGCAAGTTTGCATGAAAATATGAAAAGCAGAAATGTTACAAATTTGCACTTACAAAATTAAATGCATACCATGTTTTATTTTATTTTCCTGTATGCATGACCTTGCCCTTTGACTTTGACTCCCCTTCCTGCTCATGTTTGCTCCATTTGTTTCTCCTTGCAGTATTATATCCAAGCATATTCATGTCCCAGGCAGGGTTAGAACCCCCTGGATAGTTTGTTTGATGTGGGAGGTAAGTTCATTTGGTCATCAGAGGCCAGAGTCAGGAACAAGGGAGACGATTACTCTGGCATATCGTTAAGACCTACCTTCTATACCTGACTTAACCTCTTGCTTTAAGGGCCTTGATATCTGCTATATGCTACCTGCTGGGAGACCTATCATGTGCTCCCACACAGATCATTTTGGCTCTATGAAGTGAAGAGTCACCAGCCATCAATGTTGGTAGACAGCCCCCCACAATCCTATACAGGTATCTGGCTGAATAATCACAATGACTCCCTCCCCTAGAATGGGTGAGTTGACAAATACTTCACACCCCCAACCACCTCATTCCAGCTTCCCCAGCTTCCCATGATGGTATTTGAACCTGCATCATCTGGGGTGTAGTAAGGGATTTATCTTAATATGCCTCAGAGTAAGGGAACAATTCATTAACTAATTTATTTTTAATAGTTTTACGTTTCAAAATAGACTTTTCATGATCTTTTCTCTTTCCTAATGAGCATTGATAGTAAGCATGTCCTATAGAAAATATTGTTTAGCATAGAAAAAATGAGGGAGGGGGCTATTGTCTCAATCAGAAAAATTATAGCATTCATGTTTCTAGATTGTCTAATAAATGTCTGTGTTATAAATTTTGTTGCTCTCTCTCTCTCTCTCTCTCTATATATATATATATATATATATATATATAAAGAGAGCATTATAAAAAGTTTACAAATGAATGCATAACTTCAGTGCATTCTTCTTTCCTCGTAAATTCAATTAGCTGTTTATATTTATTTACATGTTTTGTTAACCAAATGAATGGGTTGAGCCATTCTACTTATAGTGTGGGTGTGGAAGTAGACTTTTATGATGGAAATGTTCTGAATTGGGCAGTTTTGTCATTATTGGTTCATACATTTTGTTTCATTGCTTACTAGAAGACTGTTCCAAACTACAAATTTAAAACACCTTCGAACAAGTGGTGTTGTATTATACAAGGAATATAATTTAATACAATCAGGTTAATACAATCAGGAAGGTGAATCAAAGAATGTATGCATGTATGTTTGCTCACAGGATGCAGGAGACCAAAATACACCAATGGTGTCCCCCTGGGTTCGGTGCTGAGACTTTTTCTGTTTGGCGTATACATCTCAAAAATAGAAGGAAATACCAAAAGGCTTTGGCCAACTAAGTCTGAGATGGCTGCAAGCTAGGAGCAGTTATTGAATCCTCAAATGACTTAACCATCATGCAGGAAGGTTTGTCCCAAACAATAACTGCTGCCAGAATCAAGAATTGAAACTAAACTCCAAGAAATACATTATCATATCCTTTGGGAAGTCATCCACTCCAGGAAACTGCCAAATTGACAATGTCCCCCTGAGAACTAACCCAGTTGTTTGGCATTTGGGAACTTGTGTGTACAGTGACCTAACTTTTGACCAACATGTGCCCAGAGTCATAAGAAAGTCTTTCTGTATTGCATAGCTTTTAAACAACTTGATTGTGACTAGACCTAGAGATGTTATTGTCCCCTTTACAAAGCCTTCATTAGGTCAATCATTTTGTCTAATGCCCACTTTGGCATGTATCTGTCCAGACCCATGCAACAACTGGAATACCCACAGATATACCTTACTAAAAGGATACAAGTCCTAAACAATAGGTCTTGCATGGACCACCTCAAAGATTTATCACTATACTCAGTATCCTACAGAGTGCCTAGAGGTAATGTGTCTGGCATACAAGGCATCCTCCAACTTAATACAGATGGACCTATTGAACATCAACAAGTCAAATGGCATCAGAAATACTCAATACAGGTATCTAAACTGAATGTTGTGGAGAGATGGATATATAACTAGAACAGACTATCCATTCAAGTAAAGCAAAGCTCATGCCTGTCCATATTCAAATGTAACTTGGATAGATTTGGTTCTTAAATGCTGCATCCCTTACATGGGTCCCCTCAAAATATTTGTAGTGTGATCATATTTATTTTCACTAAGGCTAATATGAAATTATTAGCCATGGGATCAGTAAGACCAATCAGGAAATGTTAATTCAACCACCAAAATGGAAAATGGCTAAGCTTAAAATGTTCTCCAACTGAATCTATGTTGTTGTAGTAAACAGCTTTAACAAAGTGCCCTTTTTAGATAATGAAGTGCCCCTTTCACCCTCCGCCCCCCCCCCCAGTCTTCAACAGCTTCCGGTGCCTCTGGTTAACAGGCCCTAAAAATGGTATAACTGTGTCACCCATACACACACACACACACACACACACACACACACACACACACTGTTGCAGGGGGAATATGCATTCAAACACACGTACAGAGAGTTGCCAGTTTTGAGATTAGAACCCTTACCTATCTAGTTATGTACACTATAGACTGCCATATGTATTGCATATGCCACAGTGCTATTGGGTTTGAAAATGCCTAACTCTGCTTCTAAGGTGGATGACATCTGTAGGCCCTGATTATATTGGTAATGGGGGCATTAACAGGGTGGAAGAGGCACACAAAATGATAATAACCATTGCACACACACAGGCAAGACAGTCACACTGCTACAGAGGATATGACAGTTGTCAGTATTGAGATTGGAACCCCTAATCTAGTTGTAAAACACACACACACGCACACACAAACACACAGTTAGCAGTATTGAGATTATAGCCCCTACCTATCTAGTTGTATGTACTATAGTGCTATGTACTTATTGCGTGCACCACAAAGTTTATATGCCTAGAGAGTGTCCAATGGTACATCTAAGGTGGATGACATCAGCAGGCCCTGTAAAGTAGTGCAATGGGGGGTTAACAGGGTGGAACAGGCCTCAAAATGTATTGGCATTGCGCACACATATGCAGGAAACATACACAGCCGCAAGGGAATATACTTATACACACACAGTGACTGAGTTGCCATTGTTGGGATTAGAACCACTACCTATCTAACTGTCTACACTATAGTGCTATGTATGTATTGCTTGTACCACAGACTTATGTGGCTAAGGAGTGTGTAAATGTGCATATAAGCTGAATGACATCAGCAGGCCCTGTAAAGTATCTTACCTTCACCAAGAATGATGCCACAATATGAAGACAAGATGATCAATTTCAACAATTGGCTTAAATATTGATGTCATTCAAAGGGGATCCAATGCCTGTCAGCCTGGGATGACATGCTCGACAAGCCACGATGCTTCGCTAGGGACGGCTTGCACCTGTCATCCCTGGGCTTTCGGATATTAGCAAAGGTTCTTGCTACCCCCATAGTGCCTTTTTTAGGCAAGGCTCAAAAGACAAACCCACCTCCATAGGTAGCACAAGGGATAAGAAACTAAGAGTAATGCTACTCAATGCCAGAAGTATAAACCTCAAGATGCACGCACTCGAAACTTTCCTTAGCATGGAGAACATCGATATCTGTGCAATAACAGAAACCTGGTTCAAGGCTCCGGAGAGCACCCGAGCACTACCAGGTTATACCTCATACCATGCTTTTCGGCCCCAAAACTTGGACCGAACCACAAAAGGAGGGGGAGTATCAATATTCGTCAAAGATACCCACACCTCCAGGTTGGTGGCACAGCACGAAGCATCAGAGACTATCCATGTGCAACTAACAGTGGGTAAAACTGCCTTCCAGTTTATAGCCTGCTACAGACCACCCTCCCAAACCCAGGAACCCCACTCGGCCTTCCTGAGAACACTGGAAAATATGAAGGTCTCTCCAAACACCATTATATTGGGCAACTTCAACTACCCAAACATAGACTGGGAGCATTACTCTAGCTCCAACACCCTAGCCCAAAGGTTCCTAGAATTTATAAACTCAAATGCTATGGAACAACTTGTTACCACTCCCACAAGAGGGGAAAACATACTGGACCTGATCATCACCAACATGGGGACTCTATGCTCCTGACCAGAAGTGTATCCCTCACTGGTAAGATCAGACCATAAACTAATCTCACTGGATATTCACATCCCGACTCCACCCCCTGCCCTGAAAACCACAGTGAAAAACTTCTCTAAAGCAAATTTCACACTCCTCAAAACCGAGGTGGAATCCTTCAAAGCCCCTGGGCCTGCGGAAAATACGGCCCAGACCGCAGAATCTTTTATAAGCACATTCTATGAACACATTCAGGAATGCATGGATCATGCAACCCCAAATAAAACCAAGACCCAATCCTCCAAAGGCAGACGCCCTGTCTAGTGGACCCTAGCCATAAACAAATTATAAAATAGGAGGAGGAAGCTACTACATGATAGAGCAAAATCCCAAAAAGGGAAGGCATCTTGATCAGCATTAGCAAAAAACTATGGGCACTCATAAAATCATCTAAGGCTAGCTTCGAGAGAAAACTTGCACAGGACACTAAAGATAATCACAAGGCTTTCTTTAGTTATGTTAGGAACCTGGGTGGGAATTCCAGATATGCTCAGAATTAGTCCAAAATGACAAAAAATACACCGAACCCACAGACATTGCCAACATCCTAGCTGACAGGTTCAGCGCAAACTTCTCACCCCCCTTCCCACCAAAAGGGCAAATATTTATCCCAGCAGAGTGCTGCCCCCCTGACATCTCAGATGCTCAGGTAAGAGCTGCCCTCTCCAAAGCAAAAAACACAGCATCAATGGGACCAGACGGTGTCCTGGGCTGCATCCTACATGAACTCCAAGAAGAGCTAAACCCAAACATAAAACTACTGTTCAATCTCAGCCTTACTACAGGATATGTACCCAAAGAGTGGCATACAGCAACAGTGGTCCCTCTCCACAAAGGTGGTGCCTCAATGGATCCTGGAAACTATTTCCCCATAAACCTGACTAGCTTGGTCTGCAAAGCTATGGAAAGGATCATCATGGTCCTCATAAGTAAAGATATTGGGGACCTACAGACACTGGATCCTACCCAGTTTGGCTTTGTTAAGGGCAGATCCTGCCTCTTAAACCTGGTTGATTTCTTTGAAACAGTCACCAAGGCCATTGACGAGGAGAAGGTGGTCCACACAGCCTACCTGGACATCGCAAAAGCCTTCGATACAATACTCCACTCGGGCATTATAGATAAGCTCACCAGCTTAAATATAAACCCCAATATCACTAGATGGGTTGCAAACTGGCTCAAGGACAGAACCCACATGGTTAGAATTGCTGGAGCCATGTCAGACTCCAAACCAGTTACAAGTGGCGTCCCACAAGGCTCAGTCCTGGGACCTCTCTTGTTCGGTATATATTTCTCAGAGGTACAGGCCAACACGGAAGGACTGTGGCTGACCAAGTTCGCAGATGACTGCATACTGGGCACCATAATCGACTCTCCAGCTGACACAAGCATCCTTCAAAAGGGCCTCATAGAAACAGACAACTGGTGCCAGAGCCATGGCCTTAAGCGAAACGCCAAAAAGTGTATAGTCATCCCTGTTGACAAAAACAAAGTGCCCACAAATTGCCACATAGGTGGTAATCCATTAAGTACAGAAGAAGTAATTAGGGACCTGGGGAGCCAAGTTGATAGCAATCTCTCATTTGACAACCACGTGGCCAAAGTGGTTAGAAAAACATTTTATATAGCCCACCTAATCATGAAAGGATTCACATCTAGATCAGGGGAGGTCATCGTGCCTCTTTACTCATCCCTTATCAGGCCCATAATTGAGTACAATGCCCCTTTTGGGATGTACCTTACCAGACACCTGCAGCAACTGGAAAGACCCCAAAAGTACCTCACCAAGAGGATCAAAGGGCTCAAACAGATGCCATATGATGCCCAGTTAAAGAATCTCCAGCTCTACTCAGTAGCATACCACCTGCTCAGAGGCGATCTGTGACTGACGTATAAAGCCATGTCCAACCCGGAATTAATGGACATGCTGCACCTCAGAAAATCCAAATCCTATCAAGCAACGTGCTCGAGAGACTTGAACCTCAGCACTGAAATAAATAGGACATGCTGGAGGGTCAGATTCATAACCCAGATGCTCCCTTCACTCTGGAATAAAATCCCAGTCCAGGTTAGGCAGAGTCCCTCATTGACTCTCTTCAAGAGGAATCTTGATGAGTGGATGGGAGATCGTAGGTTTACCCCGGGTATCACTTCTGTGTCACTGTTACACAGAGGCACAGTATACTAACCTCGAAAAAGAGCATAGCAAAATTAATTTAAAATGGGTGGCGAAAGCCAAACACACTCTGGCTAGGCTTATAAATGCCCTAGGGCAGATAGCCTAGTATGAACCTATGAACCTATGAACCTAATTGGGGGCTAACAGGGTGGAACAGGCCACAAAATGTACTGGTACTGCACACATATAGGCAAGAAATACACACAGCAGCAAAGGGATATACTTATACACATACACAGACTTACTGAGTTGCTGTTGTTGGGATTAGAACCATTACCTATTTGTCTACACTATTGTACTATGTACTTATTGCATGCGCCATAGAGCTTACACATATGTAGAATGTCTGCCACTGCTGTTGGGGTGGATGACATCAGTAGCTGCTGACAAGGAGATCACTGTTGTGGAGGACACTAATCACAGGGCCAAAACATGGGTAGCCATTACACAAACAAAGGCCTGTTGGGTGCGTGTATTCTGCTGTATGTGTAATACATGCAGAAACACACACACACACACACACACACACACACACACACACACACACACACAGTGACTGATATGAGATTACAACTTATACCTACCTACTATTACACAATGGGGCTCACCATAGTATTTACACATGCCTCTGGTTAAAATTGGTGTACGTGTGGCTGTGGCAGTACATCACTCTATGCCTTTCAGGGTCTCTCTCTCACTGTCTCTCTCTCTCTCTACCCCTGTCTCTCTATAAATGATATATTTGTATATGTTACCTATATATCTGTATGTATATCACACTCAACAGATCCAGATAAATCGTATATGTACCACATACGGGTAGATGGGAGTAAACATGTCTGATGGGGGTGGGGACAGACAGTTAAGGTGTACATAGCTATCTGTATGCACAAGGGATATATGTACATCCCAGTTCTGTAGTCAGATGTGAGTTCAGACATGGGCTGAAAGTAGCTAAGTGTATGAGCATGCCCAGCATGACCATCAGTAGCAACATTGGGACTCCAGACCAGACCTACCTGTACTCCGGTCCATGATTTTGTGTGTTACAGCCGATTTGCTGATGTACTTGTGTAAACACTCCAGCACCTCACTGATATACTGACTGAGGGATCTCCTGGCTGTCTGCTATCCTAATTAACTGAGTCATATCTAAGGTGGGTACAGAGTGTATTGGAATGAACAGAGTTTTGCATAATATGTGAGGTACATTTTACACAGCACTGTGATGTCCCGCTATGTCAGTGGCAGATTAGTATAGATTAATGTGAGGTACCGCTGACAGAGATTTGTCTACTGACTCTATACACTGCAGGGAACCCATGCTACTGCACAAATTGCTGTAGTCTGCACATTTATGTTTGTCTGGACAGTGGTTACTTCTTCTCCTTATATGTGGCCCTTTTTCCTGCTCTGCTCCAGTCACAGGCTTTGTCCACAGTTGCTGCTCTTATGTAGTTGTAGTCATGGTGTGACTGACGTAGAAGTCATAACATCACACACAGGACTACGGACTTTACACCTCTGACCATACCTGTTTAACAGGTTAGCCAGCATTGTGCCCCATACATCTGCTCTGGTCCTCAGACGGTTTGTGTTGCACTGTTATTATAAGGCTACATGTTGGCCGTCCCTCTCAAACTCTTACAGCCAGATATCTGGACAGGGCCATATATAACAGTCAGACACAGGCTCAGACGTGGGGACAGAATCTTAATATTGCTCTTCCAAATGTAGACAGTTGGTAGAATGGTTCTGTATTAGCTTGCATTTTCTTATGGGTATGAAATCTGCATCTCAACCCTCTGTCATTCATGTTTTTACATCAACCTTTATTAGTTTGCCAACAGTTTGCCAGGCAAATGCAATGTTATGACAAACAGAACAGATATATGAGGCATATGTGTGGACATTCTGAGAACCCTGTCATTCATGGGTTTATGGATGGTGCCCAATGACTTGTTGTCAGTACTGACACAGTTATGTGGCAGCCTTTATATCCTAGCACTACACTGACTTGTCACAACCTGCTGTTCTACTAGGCACCATCTAGTTTACTCAGAGCTGTGTACTGTCTATATCTGTGGCCCCCTGTCCGTCCATTGTCCATCTTTCCTGCAGTAACAAATATTGACTTCTGGACAGTCTGCAGAACTCCTACCATAGGTCTAGCTGACATGCAAAATAGTAGGCATGGCCAGTCGTGAACCACAGTAATGTACTTAGCCCAATAAGCCATGACAGCCACGAGTCAGTGCTGTCTACTTCCTGACACTATTAACTGCACACATACATAGCACATTGACCCCTTCATATTGTGGAAATGGAACATGTTAGCAAGTTGATTGGGACAGCCCTGGGAATGTGTGGTTTGCTGCTATTATCTTACAAACATAAATGTTACTGCAGCTGTATGGGAACACAGGTGTGTTGGGGTAGGGTACCATGCCTCTCAACTGTACAGATTTTCACAGAATTTCCAGATGTTTTCCACATATTTTGGGTCCATTTTTCATAAAATTGTGGTTGTCTGAAGTTAGAAACTAATGACAGACATTTGAGTTTCAGACTTCTTACCCTTCAGAGAATTCATGCGCAACACCTGTTATTCTATCAACTTTCTAAGTTTATAAGAGCAATATTTAAAAATTATCCCTGTTTTAGGGCCTTTGTCCTACATTTCTTTATGGCTTTGTACAGATTTCTTGCTCTAAGAGATTGAGAGGTATGTATGGGACTCCAATATTGGCATCCATGCATCTGTCCAATGACCCCACTGTTTGTAAGTCCCTCACATAGTGCAGCTGGTTTTGCTGGCTTGGGGCCTACCTCATATTCTGGGATAGCCAATATTTGGCTGAGAGTTCCTGTTGTCCCAGACAGCTGTCAGTTGTCTGCTGCTATAATGGTAGCCCACTCCATTCCCTTGCATACATGCAGCAATACCAAACGATTTACCTCCATTAGGTCATGTGCCCATTGTTTGACATGCATTCAATCGAAAGGACAACAGCAAGAAAATGCAATGCCAACTGACAGAGGTTCAAATGGCTATAATGTGAATGCAATGCAATATGCCATTTGGACACATGGACAAATGTTGAAAATTGTTTTTGTCAAACCATTTTCAACATTTATCCTCAGAAGTGCTCCGTAATTCACTCTGTCAAGTCATGCAAATGCATGATCGCCATTCTCAAGCAAATGAAGGTAAACCATACCATACATATGCTACCACAGTATACTATCCCATTCATTTGTTGTTAAGAACAACTTGTGCCTGCAGCAGTTGAGAGGACAGTGCTTCAGGGCTGACTCTGTCAGATGCCCAAAGTACACAGCCTATACATGGTAACGTACAGGTAGTGTGATGTGGCTGCTACAAAGGATATGCATACACAGACACAGTTGCCAGTATTGAGATTTGAACCCCTACCTATCTAGTTGCAACACACACACACACACACACACACACACACACACACACACACACACACACACACACACACACACACACACACACACACACACAGTTAGGAGTATAGAAATTAGAACCCCTACCTATCTAGTTGTATGTACTATAGTTCTACATACTTGTCGGATGCACCACAAAGCTTATATGCCTACCGAGTGTCCAGTGGTGCATCTAAGGTGGATGACATCAGCAAGCCCTGTAAAGTAGTGCATGTGAGTCAGAGTGAGGTGTCAATAACTGAGTCCCCAGGTTGTCAGTGCATGTGCTATGCGTTGCCTCTTTGCCAAGGCCAGGGCTTACGGGTACACTTACATCTGTGTACAGGGACAGGCTCAGGGGGATTCCTCCTCCAAGTTCCCCTGTGTCTGTGGGGACCTTGGCAATGGTGGGGGATGTGTGTCCCTTCCCTCTGATGTTCCTGCCACAGGTGTTTCCAAAGAATCATATTGTGTAGCATGGCACATACTATGAACATGTGTGCACATGTGGCTGGAGAGTACTGCAGGGCTCCACCAGATATGTCAAGGCAGCAGAACTATGATGTCAGCAGCCCAAACATATGCTCAATCATGTTCCTAGTTTGTACATGTGCCTTGTTATGGAGTTCTTCAGTTGATGTGTGTGCATTTCTGATGGGTGTCATCATCCACGATTCCAATGCATAGCCAGCATTCTCCCAGCAGATGGCCATATGGGATGTCCCCCCCCTGGCAAATGTCTGGTACAGATCTGATGCGTGCCAAATGTGGGAGTTGTGATCACTACCAGGGCTGCCAGCATGCACATTCATGATTAATGCCCTGGGCACTGCACACAACCTGGCAGTTGGAGTGATACCCCTTGCAGTTGACATAGACTCTACTCTCCTCATCGGGCGGTGCTTTGATGTGTACATGAATACAGTCTATGGCACCCAGTACTTCTGGGTAGTGTGCTGCATGATGGAAGAGATGCATATTGCTGATCCTCTCCTCAGAGGTGTTGGGTAAATAAATGTGTTCACTGGCATGTGTTAACATGACATCCAGGAACTGCTGGAGTATCCTGGATGCAGATGCTTGTGAGACCTCCATCATGTCCCCAGTAGGTCTTTGGAAAGTACCTGTAGCTAGTATTCCTATGGCTACACATACCTTTGTTTCCACTGGGATGGGTTCCCTTCTGTTGGCTCTGGGTCTGAGGTGAGGGCGGCAGAGGTCAATGAGTTCCTGTAGTATGTCCTTGTCCACCCTGTAATGCTCTACTATCTATAGCTCATGTAGCCTCTGAATGGTTACCCTACGTCTAAACACTCCTTTCCTCTTTGGTCTGGACCTATTGTCAGCATCATCATCACTGACCCCAGCCTCTACGGCATACAGATGTAGTGGAGCAGCAGCAGCCCCTATAATTTTGTCAGTTAAAATTTCCAAGTGTGTACTACAATGGTACAATGTATGTGAGGAAAAATCAGATTGAAGGGTGCATGCATACTTTATACTGGTGTGCTACAGATGCAGCCTGTGTGATTGACTGACTATGATACATTGCACCTGCCATGTATATCGTTGAGGGGTTTGAATGGGCCAGTGTCAGTGGAACAGGGCTTATCTGTCTTTTATATGTGATTGGCTTTCCCAGGCTATTTCCTATTATTTTTTTTTCAATTTCTTACACTGCTAAGCCTTGCAGTGCCCCATGCAAACCCGTGATGCTGGTATAAACATTACTCAGCAGTTTGGATCCTCTTCTATACATGGGCATGCTTGGCTTTTATTTAACCAGCTAAAACACATGCATCAGGGCAAAGTATAGCTAAGCAGCCTCAGACACGCCCTTCTGCTTAGCTCTGCTTAGCTGAGTGCAAACAGGTGATGCTAAGCTCCAATCCACTTACATATGGCATGACACACTGCCTTTTGATGTTAGCTATCTGTTCTGCCTACTCCAGCACAGTTCAAGCCCTACCATGGTTAGTAACTATGGACACAGTAGCCCTTTTTGCTATTCAATAACCCTGGCTCATTTACATGCACCTAATTCCATATACCCTGGATACTGCACTATACTAGGGTCTATCTTCTTAGCTACCACTATAACCTGCCATTGTATGACTCTGCATGCTGGGCACTATAATGCTATACATTTGCATAGCTTTAAATTTCATATTTTACATTTTTTATTTATTTATTGTTTTTTGCAAAATGGCATGTTTGCACATCGCTGCGCGCTGCTTAAACATGGCAAATTTTTCATATATTGTATTACTTTTTTAACACAGTGGCCATAGCTTTGGCAATTTGCATGCCTGCTGTGCAATTTACACCCTTTTATTTGAGCTGTTACAGCCCCTGTTTAAATTTTAGACTCCGGTACACGGTTTGTAACAGCATACATTTTTTATGCTGACACGGCACCTACACGGGTGGCTTTCTTCCTGCTGAATCAAAAAAATCAACTCATTAGCATGGTTTTCACCAGCATATGAAGTGATTTGCATTCTACTGACACCTCCATGTCTGCACGGTGTCCGCACGCTCATGTACGCCCCCAGCCCTGTTTCCTGGATTGCTCTGCAGCCATATTTCATGTTCTGGCCATAACACTATTCCTACATGGAAAATCACTCTGTGTAGGCTTTATTGAATTACTCCTAGAGAGTACCTCAGTAGTACAAGGTTTCAGAACTTACCACACTTTTAGACCAGTTGATGAACAGACGGGGATTAAATGTGGAGGTGTTATCATATAAATCAATAACAGACAAATCTTTAGGTTGGTTAAACAGGATGACACTCTGGAGCTTCTCCATGTGCAGTTTACTATAGATAAATTCCCCTACTATATACTACCAAGCTATAAGTCACCCTCTATGTCCCACAAAATTTAAATTTCATACTTAGACCTACTGGAAACACTCACTATCCAACCTAACACTCTACATATGGAGGACTTTAATTACCTTTCTATAGCTTGGAAAACCTATATGGCCCCAAATCTGCAAGCACAGAGATTCCTGGACTTCTTAAATGCAAACACCCTTGACCAATTAGTGCATATGCCTACTAGAGGTTCCAAAATACTGGACCTTGTACTTACAAATATGGTAGAGCACTGCACTCTGTCCCATGTCACATCCTACCTGGTAAGATCTGACCATAAAGCAGTCTCCTTCAAAATCAAAATCAACTCAGGAACCCCAACAAAGGTAGTAACAGTTAGGAACTATTCCAAGCCAAACTATCTTTTATTAAGTGATAGTATGTTAAAAATTCAGTGCCCCTCCAAACCCAGAGAAAACAGCAGCCTATGCAGAATCATTTACAGAAGCTCTGTACAACCATGTCACTGGCTACATAGAGTTTGTTGTACCTACCAGAAGTAAGTCCAAAACTAATTACAAAACAAACCACCCTGGGGACATCCCAAATTAAACAGGTTATACAGCAAAAGGAAAATAAATCATGACTAAAATCAGGAAGTGTAACTCCTATAAACATAAGACCTGTCTCATTAAATTAGACAGGCAACCAACAGGGCTAATTAAGCCCAACAAATCCAGTTTTGAAGGCAATATACCCTCCCAGGCAAAAGGCAAGGCCTTCTTCAGTTATGTCAGAAACCTCAATGACAGTACACAGCAGTGTGCTGAACTGGTGCTTAATGGTGCCACATTCACTGAGCTGAGCAATATAGCAAATCTGCTGGCTGAAAAATTAATTTCCAACTCACCCACAGACACCCCCTAAGAAATACCTTAAAACATAACCCTTCCAACTATAAATAATGAGAATGTTGTGGCTGTGCTCGCAAAGTCGAAGCAGCCTTAAGGCCCTGATAATATCCAGGAATGCCTCATGAATAGCCTAATATATGACCTATTAGGGCCACTGAAGTGACTATTTAATCATAGTCTCAAAACTGGCTTCATGTCACTAGAATGGAGGACTGCAACAGTCATTCCTCTTCATAAGGTATGACCATCAACAGATACCGGAAACTATAGGCCCATTAGTCTGACTAGTCTTAAATGCAAAAATCATGGAAAGAATTATCACATAAATGCTTAACAAAGACATAGGAGACCTTCAGACACTGGATCCATCCCAATTTGGTTTTTCAAAAGCAGATCATGCTTAATGAACCTGCTGGACTTCTTTGGGAAGGTCATCAAGGCAACAGATGAGTGTAAAACAGTGCATACTGCCTACCTTGACTTGGCTAAGGCATTTGATACAATACTTCATTCTGGCATAGTTAACAAATTTATGGAATTAATAATAAACCGCAATACAACATGCTAGATAGCCAACTCGTTCACAGATAAGACCTAGGAAGATAAGACTGGTGACACCATCTTCACAAAGAGGCAAGTCACCAGTGGAATCCCTCAGGGTTCTGTGATGGACCCAGTCCTCAGAATCTATGTCTCAGAGGTCAAGGCCAAAGTTAAAGGCTCTTACTTGATCAAGTTCACAGATGATTGAAAACTGGGAGTAGTTACAGCATCCCTCAAGACACAATCATCTTTCAAGAGGTTATAACACAGACATATGACTGGTGCCAATGCCACATCTTTAAAACTCAATGCTAAGAAATGCATTATAGTCTGTCTTGGAAAGCTGGCCACCCCAGGAAGCTATGTCATTGATAAAACACCCCTAAGAGTTGACACATTAGTCAGAGATCTGGAAACACATAAAGATAGTAATCTGGCATTCAACAAACATGTACCCAAGGTCATAAGGACATTTTTCTATATTTCTCAACTTAAAAGTAGGGGCATGTCATCTAGGTCCAGGGAAGTCATTGTATCACTATACTTGACACTCATCGGACTTATTATTAAGTAGAATGTCCTCATCAGTATGTACCTGACCAGACATATGCAGCAACTGGAATGTCCACAAAGGTTCCTTAGAAAAATAATACAGGGAGTAAACACAATAGCCTGTAGTGATTGTATCAAAGCTATATTTCTGTGCTCAGTCTGCCACAGACTACTGACAAGTTATCTATGCCTGGCATACAAGGCGTGCCTGGACTTCACTCTGATGAACCTTTTGCACATTTGCAAAACAAGCAGCATCAATCTACTAGATATAAATACCTAAATTTTGCTTGCAATATAAATAGGACATATTGGATACCCAGACATGTATCTCAGAGAACGCCCATTCTCTAGAATAGGCTCCCCATTAATGTAAAACAAAGTCTTTCCCTAACCCTATTTAAGTGTAACTTGGACTATTGGATGGGAAATCAAAAATTCAACCCTGGTCTGGTGCCTATGTCTCTGATGGGCAGAGGCAGTCAGTAAATCATGCCATAACCAACAATCATCCACTCTATAAACATCTTAAATATATAACTTGTGGGACCCATTTGGATAGCAATGCTAGGCTTATAAATGTTCTAGTGGTGATTACCCTATGAACTTATGAACCTTTCTCTTTTCCATAATCCATTTAAACTCTTCTTTAGATGAGTCATGCTAGACATAAGGAAGTAGTGGTGTATTCACATGCCACTGACATATAGTGGGATTAGTGTCAGTCATTGCAATCTTATATACCTTATTTAACAGGACTGCTTTTTTATTCCTTGAATAGCACTCATTTGTGTTTTTCTCAGAGCCCATTTTACATAATACTAAGGAGTTATACAGTTGCAACTAAAAAAGTAGCTAAATTGCAGACCTTTGCTCAAAGCATCCTTTTGTAGTCCAATATTCCCAAGGTGTCAAAGCTGCCACTGCCATACCTCTCAACTGTCCAGATTTTCACAGAATGTCCTGATTTTTGCCTCATAATTGTAGTCTGTTCATTATACAATTTGTACTTTTCTGGAAAAAATCATTGAGGGCTGAAGTCACTAAATACTGAGAGAAATTTGAGTTTCAGATTTCATATCCTTCAGAAAATGCATACCAATGCAAAACCTGTTAATCTTGCAGCATAAGAGCACATTTAAAAATCTGTCCTTATTTCTGGGACTTTGCCCCCCCCCCCCCATTTTTGCCTTTGTCCAGATTTCTTGTGCTAAGAGATTGAGAGGTATGGTCAGTGCACTAAGAGATACTTGCAGTATCATGGATAAATGACAGCTGCTGGTGGAAAAAAAGGGACTTATTCTGCTCCCAAGTGCCTGCAGTTGGAAGAAAATTTTTCCTGAATGTTGTAGAAAATTCTTATTATTTTCATTTGTATGTAAATGGGTGTGCCTTCGGTGAAGGTTGAACGTCGAGCTGGTTCGTGAAAATCTACTGCCAATCATTAGCAGACCGGAGTTCTGCTGTGGCAACCCCTAACCGGGAAAAACCGAAAAGACAAACAAACATATAATTAATGTCATGTTCTTTTTCCCCTTACTAAGTTAAGTCTACAACAAAATATGTTCAAATTCTATTCCTTAACTTTGAATAAATAGATTTTCTGAAGTGGAAATGTTTTGTGGCATTGCATTTTCTGTATTTTCCTATTATTCTGCTTGTCTAATGATTTGTTAAATTACTGCAAAATCACTCTTCTACAAACCTGACTTCTTGAGATGTATATGTATTTATGTGCATGTGTATATACATATATATGTAGATCTATCTATCTAGCTGTCTCTCTCTCTCTCTCTCTCTATATATATATATATATATATATATAAAACGTCGGATTTGGAAATGTTGGTAATTTAAAGTGTCGAGTGAATGTGTGTCGGGAAGTGGACTGTCGGTAAACTGAAGGTAACCCATATATATATATAGATATATATATATATATATATATATATATATATATATATATATAATACATACACACACAAACACATACACAGAAACACAAAGACACAGACAGAAACATGCATGTGTACATAGTTAAAGTACTTCTAATTTCCTTTTCTTAGTGTTTTTAATGAAAGGACACCTAGCACATGTATGCTAAAGTAAATTCTGCTGCATATCTGTCCATGGTCACATTTTCTTTGTAGACTAGAAAATGCTCATTTGTACTCCACCTGTGTAAGGACTGATTCAAAGTCAGTGGGAGATGTGTCTTTCCATGGATCTGTGCTCCAGATGCGCATCCTGTTCTGGAAGGATGTCACGAGAAAGCATAGAAGACCTTCTTATAAACACTATCAGTGTTATCAGTACACTTAGTTGATAGGTCTGCCACCTGTCTCTCTTCCTGCAGAGCAGTCCAATTGGACCAGTTCTGGCTAACGGTGGAGGTGGGAGAACACGAAAATGGAAAATGTTTTGATACTTTATATGCAAAATATTTTCTGACTTCTCTGAATGCTACAGAAATCTTTGATACTGCATTTAAGTCATCTGAATATATAAAGCAGGATACGTGTCATAAGATAGAAAGTTCAAAAGACTGAAAACCAAAATATCTAATACTCAAAATATCAAAAGCATTTTAATGCAGAGAACAAACCCAACCTGCATCCTTCATGTCGGGGGGGGGGGCTGTGGCCCCCACAACCCCTGCTAATTATATATACCAACTCTGAGATCGCACAACAGTGTAGAAAGGGCAAATTCCCTTGTTTGATCTTTTAAGTTTTAGATATTTTGGTTTTCAGTCTTTTGAGCTTTCGATCATATGACAGAGACCCATAGAGTAATATAAACAACCAACATTTAAAGCTCAGCATTTCAGTACTGTAGATCATAGTGTGTGTGTTGTACCTTTAAAGCCATTGTAGTTCATGGCACATGCATATAAGTACTGAGCATGTACAAGCAGAGTGCCATTTTGTGTAAGCAGCCAGAGTGAAAGCATATATGTGTGTAGCAATATGTGTGTAGCAGTCAGTCAGTTAGCTAGTTCATTTAAATTGTATGTTCCAGTCATCTATCCTGATGTGTTTGTGTATAATAAACATCTTAAATGAACAAGAAAGCCTCATTGTCTTATTTGAATACACAGAATGAACAACATGATATAAGAATGGGATCTGAAGTCAAAACGTCTTAAAACCATGAGGCACACAGTCAAAAATGGAGGAATATGCAGAAGTGGCTCAAACAACTGGCAAACAACTTGGAAACAGGTCAGAAAATATTTCCAGGTACTTAAACTCATTTAAATGCTTTTTCACTTGATGAAAATAAAGTGAAGAACTCAAAAACACTCAAAAAAAGTATTGAATAAACAAAATGTTCAAAACTGCAACATATTGATAAAAGTACTTTAAATAATTATGAAAACTTTGAAACAATATCTGAATCATATAAAATGTTCAAAAAAGAGAAAATGCCCATATTTTTTGCAATGTATTACTTTTTCACATTATCTAAAGCTATTTGAAGTGTCTGAAGTGTGCAAAGTGTTGGCAGTGTGTGCAGTATTACATCATAGTCTTTTCAAAGAGTACAGTTATTTCAAAGAGTCTGTTGTGAAGTTAAATTTTATTGCAAGTACCTGGTGTGTGTTTGAATCTTATTTGGCATGGCAGAGAGATTTTGCAGACCTGGTCCACTTGTTTTTGATAATACTATTGTTGAAAACTAGAGACTGAGCAAGAATATGATATTTTCATACAGGCTGCTTTTCTGATAAAGACACAGATACAAAAGCATTTATTATGCTCAATTTAGATGGTTCAGAAGCCATTGAGAGAGAACGTTCATTTATGTATGCACCTGCTGTTTATGCAGAGTAGATGGAAGACCACCATATTGTGGTACAGGCTGAAATGCTGGAAGACCCTGAGTGCTTAAAATGTAAATTTAGGGAAATGTGTAACCCTCAAATGAATATCACAATGGAGAGGCACATATTTTACACAAGCGATCAAAAGCCTGGTGAAACTTTTGCAGCATATATAACTAACTTGGGAAATAAGGCAAAAACGTGCAGATCTGATGATCTAAGAGATGAGTTGATAAAAGACAGGCTTGTATATGGTGCTAATAATGATGCAGTGAGAAGGATTTTGCTTCAAGACAGTGATTTAACTTTAAGCAAAGCCATAGAGATTTGTCAAATATATGAGCTTACAGAAAAACACACAAATATGCTCACAAATGAGAAAAGCATGCTTGCAGCAACCTCCAGTATAAATGTTGATAGTATGCAGCATGAGGTTAAGAGATATAGGACAAAGGATGCATCTCCCACAGTGAAAACCACAGAAGTTGCAGTAAAACCCAGGGCACATGCAGCAAAACCGAGGGATGATTTAGCAAAATCCATGGTAAACCTCATAGTCAACTGTCATAATTATGGAAGCAGTCACGAACCTAAACAAAAGAAGTTCTTAGCTTTTGGTCAGCAATGCCATAGATGTAAAAAGTGGAAGGATTTCAGAAAGTTTTTTAAATCTAAAGAGGCAGATTCTTTTATTAAGAGAGAGAGCATTCAAAAAGCAAGTTGATCAAATAGAAAGCTGCGATCCTAATTTTTATGTTCATGGTGTCTCTGTGTTTGAGAAAAAGGTTAATGCAGTAGATTTGCTGGCAAAGAGCAAAGTATTCTGTACTGTATTAATAAATGTGAGACCTGTAGAGCTCAAAGTTGATACTGGTTCAAAGTGCAATGTTATATCAACAGAAATGTTTGCTAAAGTAAAAGCTGGTGAAAAACTTGATTTGGCAAAGTTTGCAAAGCTTGTTGCTTATGGTGGTGAGAGATTCAGAATGAAGGCTCAGTAGTGCTTTCATGCTATTCTGCTGTGAACAGCCATGACTTTCAGTTTTATGTAGTCAAAAGATGTGTCCAGTCATTGTTAGGTCTCAAAGATAACAACCATCGACAACAAACCGCTCCCCTGAACGAAACACCACGATCCACAATATCCAAATGCTTTATTGAATGAAGTACATAAGCAGTAGGTTAAGCGCTTTCATCTACTCAACGTATATTTCTTCAGAACAACTAATATACTCAATACTACACTTTAAATACTTTCTAGAAGACCGCCAAAAATAATTACCTAACCAATCAAACATTCACTAGAATTTAAAAACACAGAACAACAATCTCATTTTTGTCATATAAACTGAATAATGAATATATAATTAAATAAAATTCATTAATATAATACCAAAATACGTCCGAACCTTGACAAAATTCTCTTAAATACAAAATATAAATATAAATAAATACCTAAAATGCCTACAAATAAATATAATGTATTCCTATATATAGAATTAATAAAATATATATACAAAGAAAACTAACAACAACATTTAATCCATTCTTATACTATAATTAATTTCTTAATAAAGGTTTGGTAGGAATATACTCATTAATGCCTGGTGGACTGGCTGCATTCAGTCTAATCTGTCATTGAATCTCTTTTTCCCCTAGGATAGATTTTATATCACACCCCCTAAGGTTACTCCTGACCACTTCAAGAATGGCAAATTTAAATGAATTACAGCCGTCACTCTTTCCCGACATAAAAGCTAGGACAGGACATGCATTTTCCCAAATATACTATATGTTGGGTCTGACAATTTCCTTTTTTAAAAATTGTTTTGAGATTAATAAAAAACAAATAGGAGACAATTATCATAAGGCCTATATACTACAGTATGGACAACATGTGGGAGAAATTAGGAATATTCTGGAGACAAATTGGAATATACTCACTTGTGACGAAGGGATTTGTGATAAAATAGGAGATAAACCTACCTTCGTCTACAAAACAGGGATGAATTTAAAGAGAATGATTGAGGTCAAAACTAACAATCGTTATAATGATAGGAATAAAAGTGTGACAGAGACTAAGCCATGTGGACATTGTAATCAATGTTCATTTATTTTACAGACTGAGAGTCTATATTTGGACAATAACATCAAAAGTAAAATAATTTTTAAAAAAGGAAATTGTCAGACCCAACATATAGTATATTTGGGAAAATGCATGTCCTGTCCTAGCTTTTTTGTCGGGAAAACTGACAGACGGCTACGCAATAGAATATACGACCACACATATTGTATTAAGAAGAAAGATAAGTATAATGCATTATATAGGCACCTGGTAGAGAGTGACAGCTGTAATTAATTTAAATTTGCCATTCTTGAAGTGGTCTGGAGTAACCCTAGGGGGTGTGATATAAAATCTATCCTAGGGGAAAAAGAGATTCAATGGCAGATTAGACTGAAAGCAGCCAGTCCACCAGGCATTAATGAGTATATTCCTACCAAACCTTTATTAAGAAATTAATTATAGTATAAGAATGGATTAAATGTTGTTGTTAGTTTTCTTTGTATATATATTTTATTAATTCTATATATAGGAATACATTATATTTATTAGTAGGAATTTTAGGTATTTATTTATATTTATATTTTGTATTTAAGAGAATTTTATCAAGGTTCTGACTTATTTCAGTATTATATTAATGAATTTTATTTAATTATATATTCATTATTCAGTTTATATGACAAAAATGAGATTGTTGTTCTGAGTTTTTAAATTCTAGTGAATGTTTGATTGGTTAGGAATTATTTTTGGCGGTCTTCTAGAAAGTATTTAAAGTGTAGTATTGAGTATATTAGTTGTTCTGAAGAAATCTACGTTGAGTAGATGAAAGGGCTTAACCTACTGCTTATGTACTTCATTCAATAAAGAATTTGGATATTGTGGATCGTGGAGTTTCGTTCAGGGGAGCTGTTTGTTGATCGATGGTTGTTATTTTGTTGGATTCCCCGGATACATTTTTGTGAGTTAGTTGTTTCATCATGGATTCCGTCGGGGATATCTCTCCCAATTTTTCGCCAGTCCGAAGTTGACAAAATACATTCAGAACTTGTTATTCTGAAAGGGGAAATTACCCGACTATTGGAACTAATGATGCCGCCTTCAACTAAGTGTAATACTGCATCAGATAACGTTGTGCCTGAGGGGATTACATCACCGCGTTCAGATACCGGAAGTAGAAGCTCCGAAGATATACCTAATGGACAGGGAGCTCCTGAGATCAAGTCTACGCAGATAAACAAAGCCTCTTATGGGAACTTAATCTCCAGCAAAAAGATGGGACAGTTTAATTTGTCTTCTATGTCTGGCGATGTTTCGGAGGACGTTTATCTATTTTCTGGAGCTAAACCTAAGCGCACACAACCCTCTAGGACTTATTCAACAGCAGTTGGTTCGAATACAGTGATACATAAAGATATGGGACAGCATGGTAGACATCAGTTATCGGATACTGGTAACGGTACGTCTAACTGTAATGTTTTTAATTTGGACAATTTTTTAAAAATGCCTTATGAATTCCGTACCGACGATTACAGTAAGGAACATTTCCAAGTTAACAAAATTAACAGTTCATTAAAGGACATGGTTTATAACTTTGGAAAAAAACTTAATCATATCAAAGCTATACAGATGGACAATATGTATCTCAGAAAATGTATAGATTGTGGTATCATACCCATGGGGTTACGTTTTTTCAAACAACCCATGGGTGTGGAACTTAATGAAGCTAATATACGTATATGTAACAAAATGTTTGACAGTTTTGGCATACAATTTATGGAATTTATTATATCTTGTAATGACAGCAAGTTAAGTTTGTTATTGAAGGAGGTGGAAGAACTTAATACGTCCATAACCAGTGATTTGTTGTACCCCCAGTGGGAAAAATTACATGTTAAACAATTCCATTATGCCTAAACCAATTACAAAAAGATGTTTGACAGAAAATGTAAAAAGTTTCTTAGAGATACGAAACAATATCAGAATGAAACTGCATATAAATGGAATAAAAAGGGATATGTAAGAACTGAGTATAGTAGTAATGTAAGGAGTGGGGAGGTAGATAATTATGAACAACCTAGAGTGGACTCTTATGATGCTGATTTTTTAGAGCAGGAACATTATAGGAGGGGGAATCGTCCATGGGATACCCGGCGCCAGGGACAGAGGGAATGGGACAACTGGAAGCCTTACAGAAAACAATGACCAATACTGGAATCATGGTTACTGATGGGGTTGTACACAGTGTAGGGGATTTCAAAATCTACAACTATACAGAATATCCAGTAGATATTGAAATATTTTCTACTTTTTCTAAAGGTATGAAATATATACCTAGGAGAAAGCTTGATATAGTGGACACACTGGTTGAGTTTAAAAAATATATGAGGAAGTTAAATTTGGGTATATTTTTTCGGGAGTCCAATCCTGGAACCGCGAATATGAGTGGTCTGAGGAAGAAAAGTACTTTTACCCCCCCTATGTACAATACTCTTATTAATTTTGAAAAAGTAGTTAGTAAGAAAATTTATGAATTATACAAACATGTACAGAAAGACAGATATAAAAGTAATTGGAGTTCTACTGATGAGTCCATTCTAACCACACTTTGTGACACTTACAATATTAGAATCATGAAACCTGATAAAGGGGGAGGTGTAGTTTTGTTTGATATGGACACCTATATACAAAGAATATTTTATATTTTAAATACATCTGACCAATATGAGGTTTCCTCTTTAAACCAGATCAACATAATCCATAGAAGGATTGACTTATATTTGGAAGAATTTCTATTGGATGAACGTATTACTCAGGATTTATACAACTTTTTAAAGGTTGAATACCCTACTTTAGCAACTATCACGGGGATACCCAAAGTACACAAAAACATTAGTGACCCCCCCCCCATTTAGACCCATTATTTCTGGAAGTCGTAGTAAGGCCTTCCCTTTTGGTAAGGTAGTTGATCAATGGTTAAAACACATTTATCCCAAGATATCACATTTAATTAAAGATTCTTGGGAATTCCTTGGGAAGTTTAACCATGAATTATGAAACATGAATTTACTTTTTGTTACCATTGATATAAAAGACTTATTTTCATGTATACCTAGGACAGAAGGTATGAATAGGTTTATTAATAGTCTGAACAAGCATAGTGGATTAGAATGGGATAAGATAGACTTCCTATCTGAATTTATGAACCTGGTACTTGATAACAACTACATTTTTTTTGAAGGGGAGTACTATAAACAAACATCTGGGGTTGCTATGGGGGCAGCATGTGCTCCCATTTATGCAACATGGTTCTTTTAGATTGGGAGGAGGAATATATCCTACATTCTCCATGGATGGAGCAAATGGCTTGTTATGTCAGATATTTGGATGATTTATTTATTTTGTGAACAGGAAAGGAGAAGAATTTGATACAATTTATAGAATATATTAATGGAACTACTTCCTATCTACAATTTACATACAATACTAGTAAGATAGGCATCAATTACCTAGATACATATATTTTTAGTGATGGAACTACTTTTCAGTCCAAGATATATAGGAAAGACACTTTGTGTAATGCCTACCTGGAATATTCAAGCAATCACCCATATAAGCAGAAAAAAAGTATATTGAAGGGGCGGTGTATTAGGGCAGCCAGGATGACTTCCAGAAAGGATGACATGATTGAAGAAATTAAATTTATTGGTCAATTGTTTAGTTAAAGGGGCTATCCACCCCCAGTGGTCAAGGATGTCACTGAATATGTGACTAATGAACGGGGAAATTAATATCCACCTTTGTTTGGGAGGGAATTTATACCACACAATGAGATTAATAAAAAACAAATAGGAGACACTTATCATAAGGCCTATTTACTACAGTATGGATAACATGTGGGAGAAATTAGGAATATTCTGGAGACAAATTGGAATATACTCACTTGTGATGAAGGGATTTGTGATAAAATAGGAGATAAACCTACCTTCGTCTACAAAACAGGGATGAATTTAAAGAGAATGATTGAGGTCAAAACTAACAATCGTTATAATGATAGGAATAAAAGTGTGACAGAGACTAAGCCATGTGGACATTGTAATCAATGTTCATTTATTTTACAGACTGAGAGTCTATATTTGGACAATAACATCAAAAGTAAAATAATTTTTAAAAAAGGAAATTGTCAGACCCAACATATAGTACATTTGGGAAAATGAATGTCCTGTCCTAGCTTTTATGTCAGGAAAACTGACAGACGGCTACGCAATAGAATATATGACCACACATATTGTATTAAGAAGAAAGATAAGAATAATGCATTATATAGTCACCTGGTAGAGAGTGACGGCTGTAATTCATTTAAATTTTCCATTCTTGAAGTGGTCAGGAGTAACCTTAGGGGGTGTGATATAAAATCTATCCTAGGGGAAAAAGAGATTCAATGGCAGATTAGACTGAATGCAGCCAGTCCACCAGGCATTAATGAGTATATTCCTACCAAACCTTTATTAAGAAATTAATTATAGTATAAGAATGGATTAAATGTTGTTGTTAGTTTTCTTTGTATATATATTTTATTAATTCTATATATAGGAATACATTATATTTATTAGTAGGAATTTTAGGTATTTATTTATATTTATATTTTGTATTTAAGAGAATTTTATCAAGGTTCTGACTTATTTTGGTATTATATTAATTAATTTTATTTAATTATATATTCATTATTCAGTTTATATAACAAAAATGAGATTGTTGTTCTGTGTTTTTAAATTCTAGTGAATGTTTGATTGGTTAGGTAATTATTTTTGGCGGTCTTCTAGAAAGTATTTAAAGTGTAGTATTGAGTATATTAGTTGTTCTGAAGAAATCTACATTGAGTAGATGAAAGCGCTTAACCTACTGCTTATGTACTTCATTCAATAAAGAATTTGAATATTGTGGATCGTGGTGTTTCGTTCAGGGGAGCTGTTTGTTGATCGATGGTTGCTATTTTGTTGGATTCCCTGGATACATTTTTGTGAGTTAGTTGTTTCATCATGGATTCCATCGGAGATATCTCTCCCAATTTTTCGCCAGTCCGAAGGGACGAAGTTGACAAAATACATTCAGAACTTGTTATTCTGAAAGGGGAAATTACCCGACTATTGGAACTAATGATGCCGCCTTCAACTAAGTGTAATACTGCATCAGATAACGCTGTGCCTGAGGGGATTACATCATCGCGTTCAGATACCGGAAGCAGAAGCTCCGAAGATATACTTAATGGACAGGGAGCTCCTGAGATCAAGTCTATGCAGATAAACACTGCCTCTTATGGGAACTTAACCTCCAGCAAAAAGATGGGACAGTTTAATTTCTCTACTATGTCTGGCGATGTTTCGGAGGACGTTTATCTCTTTTCTGGAGCTAAACCTAAGCGCACACAACCCTCTAGGACTTATTCTATGGCAGTTGGTTCAAATACTGTGATACAAAAAGATATGAGACAGCATGGTAGACATCAGTTATCAGATACTGGTAACGGTACGTCTAACTGTAATGTTTTCAATTTGGACAATTTTTTAAAAATGCCTTATGAATTCCGTACTGACGACTACAGTAAGAAACATTTCCAAGTTAATAAAATTAACAGCTCATTAAAGGACATGGTGTATAACTTTGGAAAAAAACTTAATCATATTAAAACCATACAGATGGACAATATGTATCTCAGAAAATGTATAGATTGTGGTATCATACCCATGGGGTTACATTTTTTCAAACAACCCATGGGTGTGGAACTTAATGAGGCTAATATACGTATATGTAACAAAATGTTTGACAGTTTTGGCATACAATTTATGGAATTTATTATATCTTGTAATGACAGCAAGTTAAGTTTGTTATTGAAGGAGGTGGAAGAACTTAATACTTCCATAACCAGTGATTTGTTGTACCCCCAGTGGGAAAAATTACATGTTAAACAATTCCATTATGCCTAAACGAATTGCAAAAAGATGTTTGACAGAAAATGTAAAAAGTTTCTTAGAGATACGAAACAATATCAGAATGAAACTGCGTATAAATGGAATAAAAAGGGATATGTAAGAACTGAGTATAGTAGTAATGTAAGGAGTGGGGAGGTAGATAATTATGAACAACCTAGAGTGGACTCTTATGATGCTGATTTTTTAGAGCAGGAACATTATAGGAGGGGGAATCGTCCATGGGATACCCGGCACCAGGGACAGAGGGAATGGGACAACTGGAAGCCTTACAGAAATCAATGACCAATACTGGAATCATGGTTACTGATGGGGTTGTACACAGTGTAGGGGATTTCAAAATCTACAACTATACAGAATATCCAGTAGATATTGAAATATTTTCTACTTTTTCTAAAGGTATGAAATATATACCTAGGAGAAAGCTTGACATAGTGGACACACTGGTTGAGTTTAAAAAATATATGAGGAAGTTAAATTTGGGTATATTTTTTCGGGAGTCCAATCCTGGAACCGCAAATATGAGTGGTCTGAGGAAGAAAAGTACTTTTACCCCCCCATGTACAATACTCTTATCAATTTTGAAAAAGTAGTTAGTAAGAAAATTTATGAATTATACAAACATGTACAGAAAGACAGATATAGAAGTAATTGGAGCTCTACTGATGAGTCTATTTTAACTACACTTTGTGATATTTACAATATCAGAATCATGACACCTGACAAAGGGGGAGGTGTAGTCTTGTTTGATATGGACACCTATATACAAAGAATATTTGATATTTTAAATACATCTGACCAATATGAGGTTTCCTCTTTAAATCAGATAAATATAGCCCATAGAAGGATTGACTTATATCTGGAAGAATTTCTATTGAATGAACGTATCACTCAGGATTTATACAACTTTTTAAAGGTTGAATACCCTACTTTAGCAACTATCACGGGGATACCCAAAGTACACAAAAACATTAGTGACCCCCCATTTAGACCTATTATTTCTGGAAGTCGTAGTAAGGCCTTCCCTTTTGGTAAGGTAGTTGATCAATGGTTAAAACACATTTATCCCAAGATATCACATTTAATTAAAGATTCTTGGGAATTCCTTGGGAAGTTTAAACATGAATTATGGAACATGAATTTACTTTTTGTTACCATTGATATAAAAGACTTATTTTCATGTATACCTAGGACGGAAGGTATGAATAGGTTTATTAATAGTCTGAACAAGCATAGTGGATTAGAATGGGATAAGATAGACTTCCTATCTGAATTTATGAACCTGGTACTTGATAACAACTACATTTTTTTTGAAGGGGAGTACTATAAACAAACATCTGGGGTTGCTATGGGGGCAGCATGTGCTCCCATTTATGCAAACATGGTTCTTTTAGATTGGGAGGAGGAATATATCCTACATTCTCCATGGATGGAGCAAATGGCTTGTTATGTCAGATATTTGGATGATTTATTTATTTTGTGGACAGGAAAGGAGAAGAATTTGATACAATTTATAGAACATATTAATGGAACTACTTCCTATCTACAATTTACATACAATACTAGCAAGATAGGCATCAATTACCTAGATACATATATTTTTAGTGATGGAACTTCTTTTCAGTCCAAGATATATAGGAAAGACACTTTGTGTAATGCCTACCTGGAATATTCAAGCAATCACTCATATAAGCAGAAAAAAAGTATATTGAAGGGGCGGTGTATTAGGGCAGCCAGGATGACTTCCAGAAAGGATGACATGATTGAAGAAATGAAATTTATTGGTCAATTGTTTAGTCAAAGGGGCTATCCACCCCCAGTGGTCAAGGATGTCACTGAATATGTGACTAATGAATGGGGAAATAAATATCCACCTTTGTTGGGGAGGGAATTTATACCACACAATGAGATTAATAAAAAACAAATAGGAGACAATTATCATAAGGCCTATATACTACAGTATGGATAACATGTGGGAGAAATTAGGAATATTCTGGAGACAAATTGGAATATACTCACTTGTGATGAAGGGATTTGTGATAAAATAGGAGAAAAAACCTACCTTCGTCTACAAAACAGGGATGAATTTAAAGAGAATGATTGAGGTCAAAACTAACAATCGTTATAATGATAGGAATAAAAGTGTGACAGGGACTAAGCCATGTGGACATTGTAATCAATGTTCATTTATTTTACAGACTGAGAGTCTATATTTGGACAATAACATCAAAAGTAAAATATTTTTTAAAAAAGGAAATTGTCAGACCCAACATATAGTATATTTGGGAAAATGCATGTCCTGTCCTAGCTTTTATGTCGGGAAAACTGACAGACGGCTACGCAATAGAATATATGACCACACATATTGTATTAAGAAGAAAGATAAGAATAATGCATTATATAGGCACTTATTAGAGAGTGACATCTGTAATTCATTTAAATTTGCCATTCTTGAAGTGGTCAGGAGTAACCTTAGGGGGTGTGATATAAAATCTATCCTAGGGGAAAAAGAGATTCAATGGCAGATTAGACTAAATGCAGCCAGTCCACCATGCATTAATGAGTATATTCCTACCAAACCTTTATTAAGAAATTAATTACAGTATAAGAATGGATTAAATGTTGTTGTTAGTTTTCTTTGTATATATATTTTATTAATTCTATATATAGGAATACATTATATTTATTAGTAGGAATTTTAGGTATTTATTTATATTTATATTTTGTATTTAAGAGAATTTTATCAAGGTTCTGACTTATTTTAGTATTATATTAATGAATTTTATTTAATTATATATTCATTATTCAGTTTATATGACAAAAATGAGATTGTTGTTCTGTGTATTTAAATTCTAGTGAATGTTTGATTGGTTAGGTAATTATTTTTGGCGGTCTTCTAGAAAGTATTTAAAGTGTAGTATTGAGTATATTAGTTGTTCTGAAGAAATCTACGTTGAGTAGATGAAAGCGCTTAACCTACTGCTTATGTACTTCATTCAATAAAGAATTTGGATATTGTGGATCGTGGTGTTTCGTTCAGGGGGGCTGTTTGTTGATCGATGGTTGTTATTTTGTTGGATTCCCTGGATACATTTTTGTGAGGTCTCAAAGATAGTTTGAAAAAGGGCCTGGTCTCATTTAATAGGGAAGTCCACCATGTCAGCATCAACAACAATGGTTTCACACAAAATATTTTTTCTGTACATGCTAATATTTTTAAAGATGAGCTTGGCAAATTTCCAGTCATATACTCCATGAAGTTAGACCACAAGATAAGCCCAGTTCTCAGACCAGCACAGAAAGTTACAGTAGCAATGCAGTGCAAAGTAAAAGCAGAGTTAGACAGAATTGTGCATTTAGGAGTAATTTGTTCAGCAGAAGAACCAACTAAATTGGTATCCTTCATGGTAGTAGCTCATAAGAAAAGCTCAGATGACTTTTGAATATGTATTGATCCAAGAGATTTGAACAAAACACTTAAATGACCTCATCATCCAATGCAAATCTTTGAAGAAGTTGCTACGCTCATGCCAAATGCCACTGTTTTTTTTCTGTCTTAGATGCAAAAAGAGCATTTTGGCAAATTTTGCTGCATCAAAAACCTTCTTTGCTAACCACTTTCAGTGCACCATTTGGAAGGTACAGATTTTTGAGAATGCCATTTGGAATAAATTCTGCCACTGAAGTATTCCAACATGTGGTGGAGCAAATTTTTTCTGGTTATCCATGTGCTATTATAGTAGATTATATTCTTGTAGGAGGAAATGGTGAAGTCAAACATGATAGAAACCTCAGAAAGTTCTAGATCATGCTCATGAAATTAATCTATGGCTGAATCCTCAGAAATGTAAATTCAGGTTGAAAGAAGTTATTTATGTGGGTCATTTGTTTATCAGTTCAGGTTTATGACCAGATCCATCCAAGCAAACTGTAATTCTTGAGATGCCAGCTCCAGACAATGCCACATATTTACAATATTTTCTTGGCATGGTCAACTATTTAGGCAAGTTTATTTCTGATTTGAGTGAGCTTTCAGCGCTGCTACAAGAGCTGACACTCAAAAATGTAGCTTGGTCCTGGTTGAAACAACAGCAAAAAGCACTTGATGTCCTGAAATAGAAAAATGCCAGTTCACCCACTTTGAGATATTATGATGTTCACAAACCTGCAACTCTTTCCTGTGATGCTTCAAAATATGGACTTGGTGCAGTTATTCTTCAAGAGAGCAGACCAGTAGCCTATGCATCTAGAACTCTTAACTCAAACTGAGATGCAGTATGTGCAAACTGAAAAAAGAGCTTTTGGCAATAGCGTTTGCATGTTTGAAGTTCAGTGATTGTATTTATGGCCGACCTATTCAAATTGAGACTGATCACCAACCTCTGGTTACCATTTTGAGAAAGCCAATGCACACAGCTCCAGCTAGATTACAACGCATGATGTTAAAATTGCAAAAGTACAATTTCAATATGGTTTCCACAAAAGGCAAACTTCTTTATCTTCCTGATACTTTATCCAGATTTCCCAGAGAAACCACTGACCAGCATGAAAATGAGAACCCTGATTTTCAAGTCATGGAAGTCAGACATTATCATCCACACATCTTGATGAGGCTAGAAGTCACACAGCAGAACCAGTTCTCCAGAAGCTGAACCATTTTATCAGTCCTGGATGGCCTTCAAAACAATGCTGTTTACCACTAGACATGCATCAGTATTTTTCTTATAGAGACAAGATTTTGATGGAAGATGGTATCATCATGAAAGGTCCAAAAATGGTAATTCCAAAACCCGTGCAACAAGAGTTTATTAAATTCTTGCATCGAGGTCACCCAGGAGTTGATTCTACCAAAAGAAGGGCGCTAGGACTAGTATTCTGGCCTACTGTGTCAAAAGATATTGATAAGGAAATCTCAGCTTATTCAATTTGTAATAGTACTAAACCACATCAACAACAAGAACCACTTTAGGTATACCAGATTCCTGAACTACCTTGGCCGACAGTAGCCACAGATATTTTCAGATGGAATGGTCAACCTTATTTGGTATTAGTAGACTCTTATTCAAATTGGTTCGAGATTGACCTACTTCCTAACCTAACTTCCAGTACTGTCATTATGAAATTGAAGATACATTTTTCTGTCCAAGGTATCCACACAAAGTTGTTTTTGACAATGGTGCACAGTTTACAAATCAACAGTTCAAAAGATTTGCTGAGACACGGGACTTTGTTCATGTTACTAGTAGTCCTGAGTATCTACAGTGTAATGGCTTGGCTGAACGAGCACTTCAAATTGTGAAACAGCTTTTGGAGAAATCCAAACGAGATAAATATGATATTTTTCTCAATTTGCTTTAATCTCAGAAACATTCCTTGAGACAATTTACTTGGTTCAACTGCTCAGAGATTAATGTTGAGACAAACCAGAACTACACTACTAATCAGTAAGAATTTGTTGACTTCAAGTGCTAAAAACAACAAAGCTGTAAAAGCTTGTAAAATGAGAAAGCATTTGTCACAGAAATTCCATTATGACAAAACCAGCAAACCTCTCAAGCCATTAAAAAAATGAGAGATAGTGATGACGTAGATAGCAAAAGGTTTTGATAAAGTAGGACTTGTGAAACATCTATGTGAGTGATGGAGATCATACATCATTGAGTCACAAGGAATGGAATTTAGGTGGAATCAGAAACATTTCTTGTCAGGGTCCGAGCCATTGTTGTCTGTAATGGAGACTGTAATTCTCAGAGCATGTTATTGGATGTTCCTGTTCCAGAGAATAATTAATCTTCTATTCCTGTTCCTGAAAGTATCCCTGAAGTTCTCAATGAAGAGTATTCCCTGTTGCTAATCCCAGTACTGATTATTATATAGCAAGGTCAGGTCGTATCTCAAAACCTAATCTTAGATACACAGCAACCTGTACATGATTGTTATTGTTTATATGTTTATATAATTTGCATGCATATATGATTGCCATTGTTCATTTGCATGACAAAACAGTCAAAGAGGAAAGATGCAGATCATAGTGTATGTGTTATACCCCTATAGTTCTTAGGCATGTGCATATAAGTACTGAGCAAGTGCACGCAGGGGGCCATTTTGTGTAACCAGCTGGGAGTGAAAGCATGTATGTGTGTAGCAGTCAGTCAGTTAGCTAGTTCATTTAAGTTTTATGTTCCAGTCATCCATCCTAATCTGTTTGTCTGTAATAAATATCTTAAATAAACACCCAAGCCTCATTGTCTTATTTAAATACACAAGACAAGCAACAAATACTGTGATGCTGCTTATGTCAATTTGTCAGAAGAGGTGAGAACTGCCTTTGAATCCCTGACTGATCTAATTTCTTTGTTTTGCTATGAAAGGTATGACTACATTGGACACAGTTATGAATCAGTGTAAATAAAATAAAGACAGTGGAAGGAGTTTCACAGCTGTCTGTCATATTTATAGCAGCTGTCAACTCCTGACATCAGCAGGACTAATTGCACCGAAGTACCTGACAGCATAAATGTAGATGTGTCTGCTTCTGCAGCATGTCATGCTGGTGGTGACAAATTTATCTGCAAAATATGTGAGAAGTTAAGCTTAAAAAAAGTGGATGGGTTTTCTCTTCCTTTGATTCCAATGCAAGGAAATGAACGTTTGATAAAATACAAGCAGGTTTCTGGTACCTACAAAATACTGCAAACATATTGTAGACAGAAATGCAACCTAAAGGTTGAGTTAAACTGTAGGAGATGGTGGAGTTCTCATTGCTGAGCACAGTAGAATGCCTTTAGTGCCCACCTCTCATAAAAAATTGCAATTTCAGTTCCCATCTTTATTTATTTTGTGGTCCTCCTTGAAGAGTTTCAAAGAGGTGTCTTTTTTAAACTTGGTGGTTTACATTGCCAAGTTTCAAACCCCCCTCATTTCACTCCCAGTAGGGATTCCAAATCCATTATTCCCGGCCTCATACCAGATGTTTTTTAGTTGTTTTGTCTCACTCATTCCCACCTTTGTATTTAGTTTTTAAGATCAATACTGTGTTGTAAAATTATAACTGAATATATTATCTTGGTGTATGTGGCTTGAAAATTATCTGTCTAACTCCTGTTTCTTTTATTTAACTTCAACAGACCATAGCCTACCTACCTTAATCAACTACTAGAAAGAAAGACAATAGCAGTCTAATAAAATTATTGATGCGCATTGCCATTTCCAAGCGATCAAGGAAGACACCACTGAGCAGTACTGTTTAAAGTAAGCTGAGAGTTTCCTAGCTCTTTCCCCTCATGCTGGTAATCTGCAAAAAGTGCTGTAGGTTATTGCATTGGATAGAGAAATTCTTGAATAGTGCTGCCTGTAGGTTCCTTTCATCTATACATTAGTTAGGTCTTCATTCCCTCATTGTTTACACACCCTCTTTTAGTGCTACATCAACTCATTGGGGTGCAAACTGAAGAAGACTCCTGCTGCATCACTGAAAAAGGGACAGTGTGGAGAAGGACTACAGTTTCATTTAGATAAATGCTAGAGAAACCTATACTAAACTGAGAAGCATGCCTGAAGGGCTACAACACCTCCTGGTGCCATTTTAAAATCCTGTATTACTGTTCTCCTTCAGAGAACTCTCAATATTAGTGAGATTCTATATTTTACTAGGCAGCTAACAACACTTTTCTTACACTCTGTACTTGCCAGCATCTTTTACCTACCCTTATTTTAGCTATTTAGCTCTTTCAGAAAACCTCATCTTCATGCCCATAGATATTTTGTTGGAATAAGGTTATGTTTATGAGGGGACCCTGCTCTGTCACCCTTCTTATGCTCAGCCTCTCTTCACTTTCTTACCATATCCTTACTTCCCATCTACTCCTGTTACTCTCACTTTAAATCTCACTTCTTGCTTCTCACATGGTCTCATTTATCCAATAGTTACAACTCACCTCTGCCTCCTTTCCACTTTAACTAATCCAGTTTGTCCTACCTACTTTAAATATTTTCCAAACAATACCTCACAGTCATATGTCCATTATAATTAAATCACCTTTAACCCACAATTCCTACCAACTACATATGTTTAACAACAAAAGTATAATTCTACCTTTAGTCTCAACAACTTTTATTCCCAATTACCTAATATCTAATTTAGAACAAGGACACTCATACATCTGCCTACTTAACTGAATAAACTACTTGAAACTTCAACAATGTGTCTTTATTCCTCCCATAGAGAAGATATGAGAGAGAGAAATAGATTCTCCTAGACCTGATAGATAAAGTGATCTTATCTGGACTAATCCTTTGTACTCAGTTTCTTGTTAGTCCAGTCATCCTCTGGGTCACATGTGTGATACCAGACCTAACTCAAGCTTTCTGTATTACCTCTAATTTCAACTCAAAAGAAAGGAGTAAAAACTACCCCAGCACCCTGCCTTACTCATTCAGTAAGGACAATTTTACATCACAGTGGTAAAGCCTGGAAAATATGGCAGAAAAACAAAATTCAATAAAACTATCAAACATAAAAACACCCATGTAACTAAAAAGAACTATTATCATGCACTACAGGAAACCCATTCTGTCAATATTAAGTCTTTCTGGTCAAAAATAAATAAACTTCTGAAACATGGTAAGAGTACTCAACCAACCCTATGCCTCAAGAAGGGGATTTTGTCTTTGCCTCTAAATTCAGTAACCACTTCATTGGCTCTATGTCCCTTCTTAATTCTAGCTCATCAAAGCTTCTTCTACATAACCCATATCCATAACCCAATCCAATGCCATCTCCCTTCAGCTAGTATAAGTTGGCACTATAAATAATGCTGCAGAAACTAAACCTCACAAAACTAGCAGCTAATTAACTTCAAATAGACTGCTTGAAGATAGCAACACAATCTATAGCACTTCCAGTTTCCATTCAAAATAACATATCACAGAATAACATGCCTCATCATTATGGAAGTAAAATTGCATCTTGCATCTGCACAAAGTTGGACAATCAATTGAGCTATAAATTATAAACCTATTACTAGACTCTCTACTCTGTCTAAAGTGCTTGAAAGATGTGTCCATTCTCAACTCATGAAATACCTCCAGGATAACAAACTTCTAAAGACCTACTCAACACAGCTTTTACCCCCAACCACAGTACAGACTCAGCCCTGCTCTCATGTTTAAACACCACTAAAGAAAAGAAAAACGAAGGACAAATGGGTTCCTGGATTTATAAAAGGCATTTGATATGGTGTCCCTTTCAAAACATATACAAAATCTGAACGACCTTAGTATATGCTCAGATATATTTGCATGGTTCATCAGTTACCTGATCAGAGGAACTTAGTATGTAAAATGATCTGATGCATTTTTGGGTGCGTACCTGTAAATTCTGGTGTTCTCTAAGACACTATACCTGGCGTCTTTGTATTTAACATCTTTATAAATAATCTACACTTGACTAGTGGACAGTCAATACTTGAATATTACACAGATGGCTCCTTTGTCATTTGCTTTGCCTTGTCACTTGCAGAACTTCTAATTATAACTCAAGAATCATATTAGCAGATTAATAGATGAATACTAGGCTAAATGCCCTAAAGGGCCACATTAAGCCTAGCCAATAACCCCAAACCAGAATCAAACCTAGTGCCTCTGAGGTGAGTACCTTAGCCATTATGCCAAACTCACCCACTTACTTTCTCATCTTATATCACATACTCCTACACATAAAAAAAAATCACATTATTCACATCCAAGTCACTGTCTGATCTTAGGGAAAGCTTTGTTAGGAATTCCTTGCAAAATATCTGCATGGAAATAGTTGCCCCCACTAAGCTCTTCTGAATTGCTATTGATAATCATCTAAAGTCCAACACAATAAAATCATTAAGAAAATTCGTCAGAAGCTGAATCTTTTTCATTGTTCCAGAACATTCTTAAATCAAAAAGCCTGTCAAACTGCTCCTTATGTATTGCTGCTCATTTATGGGGCTGGGTATATGGGTAGATCCAGCTTTGAGTTTTTCCTAACATTAACCACTTGGTTGACAATAGTTATAGAACTGTAAGTTATATAAAAAGAGTTGCAAAGCCTAAGAAATCAGAAATGATGAAATTATTGTTTGATGAGTTACATTAGACCCAAACGTGAGTAGGGCATAATAATATGGATACCTTACATGCTGAGTATGCCAATGAGTGTATTATAAATTCATGTCTATGAATTGCACTCAGCATGTAAATAGCCCTGAACTTACACTAGTAACCAGCAGGTTTCCAGAAGAATATAGAGATGTGAGTTGAGACTGGCTGGTGCTTGTGAATACCTGGAAATTTTACTGAAGGGGTCACTTGGGTGAATGTTTCATTTTGTTGCTTCTGCATACTTGGACATTTTACTGAAAGGTGTGCATGGGTAAATGTTTAATTTTGGTGCTTGTGTATACCAGGACATAATAATGAAGGAGTTGCTAGGGTGAATATTTTATTTTGGTGTTTATGCATACTAAGGCATGTTACTAAAGGGGTTGCTTGGGGAAATGTTTCATTTTGGTGATTGTACATACTAGGACATGTTACTGAAGGAGTAGCTTGGGGAAATGTTTCATTTTAGTGCTTGTACATACCTGGACATACTCCTGAAGGGATTGCTTGTGGAAATGATTATTTTGTTTGTCAGGAAAGTACTTGTACAATGGACAGTTCATAGTAAGATATATATAAGTTGAACATTCAAGGTGACATTAATGTATATAGTGTATATAGTACAAGATATAAGTTAGGTTGGCTAGAATGTCTTGATGCAAGTGTTTTGATGTCAGATTTCAATATAATGTATATTATTTATGTGTAGTTTTCTGTTTTACAGCTCAGTATGAACAGCTTGATTGTTAGTTAATTCTTCATATTGTTAGTTTAACACTGATGGTTCATCTTATGTATATCTTATTAGGATTAATGCAACTTGATATTCTAAGACAATTGTCCTTAGATTTTTTTCTGTGTCATTTTTTTCTTGTATTAAAAAAAAGAAGAAAATACAATAAAAATATATTTAAAAAAAAAAGGAAAGTACTTGTGCATGCTTGGACAAACAAGTTTATGGATTGCAGCTCCAATATCAAAGGCAAGGCATCGCTTTTAACAACGGATATGTGTACTGCAGAGATGTCAGACTATGAATTGTAAAACCACCTCATTAGCATACTATGCTTTACAACATTTCTGTTTTGCATCTCATTATTTTTAAGGCCTTTTGCATTAGCATAAATGGCATCTATGAATCTCATCTTTGCTACACTTATTCATAAGCATCAGAAATACCCCTATTGCATTTGCACAAGTGACCATGAATGTCATCAAATGGAAGTCATATGTTCCCTAAATATTTTGATATTTAATTCTATCATCTATAGCTGAGATATTGAAACATGTTTTTCTGTGTTATTTTATTGTGCAATTCCTAGCATACTTTCAACTATGTCATCTCTTTTATTATGTATTCCTAAGATTATAGTTACTACTTCAACATATATGAATGAACTGTTTTCTATTACGTAGCAAGTAAAGGTGGAGCTTTTTTCCCCAGGGCTTCACTGAAAAGGGTCAAGTCAGACTAGCCCACTGAATCAAATCTAGCCACTGAAAAACCTTCCCATGTATGATCAAAACCCAAGATTGTATAAATAATATAACTAATTAAATCAGACAGAAAGTAACACAAGTGAAGCACAACAGAATGCAATTGTCAGCCAGACAATGCAGAGATCACTGCCACTTACTGAGGAAAAAGTGATGAAAAGTGGCATGTTTTTCATCACTAAGTAACAAAATGAAGAGACATGCAATTGTTCATGCCTCACATTAAAACAAATCGTCACAGATATCTCTATTTTGCCAAAAATGTGCTCCAGAGTAACGTTATAGTTCACAAATTCTAAACGCAGCAGTAAAGCGGTTTTCACCTCCCAGGCATTGCAGAACATTTTTTCACAGAATTTACAGCTTTGAAGTACCACAGACCTCAGGTTCAGTAATAACAGAGACATTTGCTATGCCCTTTTTCGAGGTTAGTATACTGTGCCTTTGTCTAACAGTGACACAGAAGTGATACCCGGGGTAAACCTACGATCTCCCATCCACTCATCAAGATTTCTCTTGAAGAGAGTCAATGAGGGACTCTGCCTAACCTGGACTGGGATTTTATTCCAGAGTGAAGGGAGCCTCTGGGTTATGAATCTGTCCTTCCAGCATGTCCTATTTATTTCCGTTCTGAGGTTCAAGTCTCTCGAGCGTGTAGCTTGATGGGATTTGGATTTTCTGAGGTGCAGCATGTCCATTAATTCCGGGTTGGACATGGCTTTATACGTCAGGCACAGATCGCCTCTGAACAGGCGGTATGCCACTGAGTAGAGCTCGAGTTTCTTTAACCGGGCAGCATATGGTATCTGTTTGATCCATTTGATCCTCTTGGTGAGGTACTTTTGGGGTCTTTCCAGTTACTGCAGGTGTCTGGTAAGGTACATCCCAAAAGGGGCATTGTACTCAATTATGGGCCTGATCAGGGATGAGTAAAGAGGCACGATGACCTCCCTTGATCTAGATGTGAATCCCTTCATGATTAGGTGGGCTATATAAAATGTTTTTCTAACCACTTTGGCCACGTGGTTGTCAAATGAGAGATTGCTATCAACTTGGGTCCCCAGGTCCCTAATTACTTCTTCTGTACTTAATGGATTACCACCTATGTGGTAATTTGTGGGCACTTTGTTTTTGCCAAAGGGGATGACTATACACTTTTTGGCGTTTAGTTTGAGGCCATGGCTCTGGCACCAGTTGTCTGTTTCTATGAGGCCCTTTTGGAGGATGCTTGTGTCAGCTGGAGAGTCGATTATGGCGCCCAGTTTGCAGTCATCTGCAAACTTGGTCAGCCACAGTCCTTCCGTGTTGGCCTGTACCTCCGAGAAATATATACCGAACAAGAGAGGTCCCAGGACTGAGCCTTGTGGGACGCCACTTGTAACTGGTTTGGAGTCTGACATGGCTTCAGCAATTCTAACCATGTGGGTTCTATCCTTGAGCCAGTTTGCAACCCATCTAGTGACATAGGGGTTTATATTTAAGCTGGTGAGCTTATCTATAATGCCTGAGTGGAGTATTGTATAGAAGGCTTTTGCGAGGTCCAGGTAGGCTGTGTGGACCACCTTCCCCTCGTCAATGGCCTTGGTAACTGTTTCAAAGAAATCAACCAGGTTTAAGAGGCAGGATCTGCCCTTAACAAAGTCGAACTGGGTAGGATCCAGTGTCTGTAGGTCCCCAATATCTTTATTTATGAGGTCCATGATGATCCTTTCCATAGCTTTGCAGATCAAGCTAGTCAGGCTTATGGGGCGATAGTTTCCAGGATCCGTTGAGGCACCTCCTTTGTGGAGAGGGACCACAGTTGCTGTACGCCACTCTTTGGGTACATATCCTGTAGTAAGGCTGAGATTGAACAGTAGTTTTATGTTTGGGTTTAGCTCTTCTTGGAGTTCATGTAGGATGCAGCCCGGGACACCGTCTGGTCCCATTGATGCTGTGTTTTTTGCTTTGGAGAGGGCGGCTCTTACCTGAGCATCTGAGATGTCAGGGGGGCAGTACTCTGCTGGGATAGATATTTGCCCTTTTGGTGGGGAGAGGGGGGGAGAAGTTTGCGCTGAACCTGTCAGCTAGGATGTTGGCAATGTCTGTGGGTTCTGTGTATTTTTTTGTCATTTTGGACTAATTCTGAGCATATCTGGGAATTACCACCCAGGTTCCTAACGTAACTAAAGAAAGCCTTGTGATTACCCTTAGTGTCCTGTGCAATTTTTCTCTCAAAGCTAGCCTTAGACGATTTTATGAGTGCCCGTAGTTTTTTGCTAATACTGATCAGAGATGCCTTCCCTTTCTGGAATTTTGCTCTATCATTTAGTAGCTTCCTCCTTCTATTGTATAGTTTGTTTATGGCTGGGGTCCACCAGACAGGACATCTGCCTTTGGAAGATTGGGTCTTGGTTTTATTTGGGATCGCATGATCCATGCAGTCCTGAAGGTGTTCATAGAATGCATTTATAAAGGATTCTTTGGTCTGGGCCGTATTTTCCACAGGCCCGGGGGCTTTGAAGGATTCCACCTCGGTTTTGAGGAGTATGAAATTTGCTTTAGAGAAGTTTTTCACTGTGGTTTTCTGGGCAGGGGGTGGGGTCGGGATGTGAATATCCAGTGAGATTAGTTTATGGTCTGATCTTACCAGTAAGGGATACACTTCTGGTCTGGAGCATAGAGTCCCCATGTTGGTGATGATCAGGTTCAGTATGTTTTCCCCTCTTGTGGGAGTGGTAACAAGTTGTTCCATAGCATTTGAGTTTATAAATTCTAGGAACCTTTGGGCTAGGGTGTTGGAGTTAGAGTAATGATCCCAGTCTATGTTTGGGTATTTGAAGTCGCCCAATATAATGGTGTTTGGAGAGACCTTCATATTTTCCAGTGTTCTCAGGAAGGCCGAGTGGGGTTCCTGGGTTAGGGAGCGTGGTCTGTAGCAGGCTATAAACTGGAAGGCAGTTTTACCCACTGTTAGTTGCACATGGAAAGTCTCTGATGCTTCATGCTGTGCCACCAACCTGGAGGTGTGGGTATCTTTGATGAATATTGATACTCCCCCTCCTTTTGTGGGTCGGTCCAAGTTTTGGGGCCGAAAAGCATGGTATGAGGTATAACCTGGTAGTGCTGGGGTGCTCTCTGGAGCCTTGAACCAGGTTTCTGTTACTGCACAGATATCGATGTTCTCCATGCTAAGGAGAGTTTCAAGTGCGTGCATCTTGAGGTTTAGACTTCTGGCATTGAGTAGCATTACTCTTAGTTTCTTATCCCTTGTGATACCTATGGAGGTGGGTTTGTCTTTTGAGCCTTGCCTAAAAAAGGCACTATGGGGGTAGCAAGAGCCTTTGCCAATATCCAAAAGCCCAGGGGGTGACAGGTGCAAGCCGTCCCTAGTGAAGCATCATGGCTTGTCGAGCATGTCATCCCAGGCTGACAGGCATTGGATCCCCTTTGAATGACACCAATACTTAAGCCAATTGTACGGGTTTGTAAAAAGCAGATCATGTCTCTTAGACTAGATAGACTTCTTTGAAGCAGTCACCAAAGCCATAGATGAGGGTAAGGTGGTTTACACAGCTTATCTAGATCTGATTTCCTTGCAGTATCAGAACAACCAGTACCTAAGAGAAAATATCACTCTTAATTTTGTTATTTTATCATTCTAAATGTCAGAACGCAAAGTCTAAATGAAACCAATAAAAAAAAAAAAATCAGTAGAAGAGAAATACTTTCTGCACTACTACTGCATGTGTTACAGAAAGCCTAGTTGCATAAAAACAGGTGTGGGGTTGATCCTCTGAAAACAAATACTGTTTACTTTATGCACATAAAAGTAAGGTTAGGGAAACTTAAGAAGGCTTCTGTAATTTGTAAGTGATGTTATCAGTTTTAAAATTGTAATGCAATATTTCAGCTATATAAAATATTAAAGAGGGTTGATCTAGAAAAGATGAATCTTTAATAACTCTGCAGAGATCTTGTGCGTAGGTTAATATGCTTTGTAATAATAACCAATCTTGTGATAACAAACCATATTCTTTACTAAGTTATTGAGGATATAATATGTTTAAGTCTTTTGTGCAATATTGCCAGCAATTAAAATTCTTAACTTCCCATGTATTAAAAATGTTGAAGTGTAATTTATCTGGACAATTCTTCATGATTTTTGAAAGGTATTAAACCAGATTTTAATATCTTCCTTAGAATTAACAAGCTTCCTGAAGCTGTTGAAGATGTGGTGGAAAAAATTTAGCTTTGTAGGTTTGGTTATATTATACTGTACAATATAACAAAGGAAATACCAACATTTATTATAAAGGTTACTTAAAGGCAGTTTTGTTAATAAAGTAGTTTTATTTAATAGTATAATAAGATGTAGGGATTTCAGGTTGAGTAGAATTATAATTTTGGATCAATCCAATTTATAATGTCTTTAATAACAATGGCTTAATGTATGTGTCCAGTTCTGGGAGCTTTATACCACCTTGGTCGCATGGCCTAATATGATGTAGGTAAGCAACTCTATTCCTGTTAGGATACCATAAAAAGTTTATTAATAATTTATTTATATTTTTAATGAATTTATTTCCCAAAGAAATATTAAGAGCTCTAGAAATGTATAGAATCTGTGATGCCCCTGCACCGGCTCAGTAATCAAGGAGCCTCAACCCTCATCACTGGCAACAGTGAGCGATGCACACAATGGGAGGATGACAAGTACATCCACAGTAAAGTACAATTTCCCTTAAGAGCACATAGAGACCACAGTCAGTCTGGGGCTGGTTTCTCCCTCATTCTCCAGATCCCCAATAAGACACCCCACTGGTACATCTATAGAGTTAAGACCTCAGCCGAGTGGCCAAGCTAAGATCTCCAGCACCCTCTTTGTCCAACCAGTGCTTCATGTCCCTGCCCAAGTAGCTGATACACACGCACTTTAAGATTTGATTGACATACAAACACACGCACACACCTGGGAAATGCTGGCACAGGTTTACTAGCTATGCCCCCTTCTGCCCAAATTATAAGGTAGTTATCACTGTCACCAGCTAGCTCTTACTTTTCAGCTACCATAAGGCCCTTACAAAGGGTGCCCAGTACTACTGTGTAATGTTACTATTAATCCAAATGGTAAGTGTGACCAAGACTAAGGTTATTTAGGAGTGTCCTGTACGGTGTCACCAAATACATATGCAAGTACTCTAAGAGCTTAAATATGTCTCAAAAATATCAACCACAAAGATAGGGTTACATTAATTTAATAATAAATAATAAAAGAACAAGACAATACTCAATCAACACAGTAACTACAGAGTTCAGAATCACAGGAAATGTTTTAAAACAACATTGCAGAATAGTCTAGAATAAATATAGAAAATATCTAAACTAATTATTATATTCCCATTTATATCTAAACAATACTATGTCCTAAGTCTTACTTACAGACAACATGCAGGCAGAAGTGCTTATGGATGTTTCCAGGTCAAAGACAAGATACAAAATGTGCAGTCTTTGTCTGAGAGAGTTCTTAAATTACTATCAAACATTACTGCTAGGTCGGCTTGGATGACAGCCCTCTTTGTCACCAGGCTTCAGTTCACAGACTATCAGATATCAACACAAGTTTATTGTAATTAAATTATTGTAGTTGTTTTAGTTAATATTTTATGCATAGTGTAGAAATTGTGGATATTGTCCCTTTATGTATTAATTGATTGTTTGATTGATTGTGTGGGTGTGTTGTATCTGTGTATAAAAGTGAGTATGTATGAATTAGAAATTTCTTACTCTGTTAAAGGCAAGTTTGCCGAGGTGCTAGAGAATTTATCTGTATTTCATGCTGACAAAAGTTCCTGTAAATAGTTTTTCAAAATACATTTTTTCCATCACTGGTAACTGGACATATTTTTGTGGTGAAGAAGAACATCTTTTGTGCATCCTTATTGTGGTTTTACAAGATATCAACAGAAGTTTATCATCTCTGTGTGAGAAGTACATATCTCTCAGATGTTTAGCTTCTAGGAAGCAATAAAACACTTTACATTTTAAACCTAGTAATTAAAATTACTTTCAAGACAATAGAAAAACTTCTAGCTCTAGACACTGTGTCTGCTTGCTGCATTGAAACTGAGAGATAACACAATCATAAAACACTTTGATTCCAACTTATGGTTTTGAAATTTTGCAAGTTAACTCTGTATATTCCAGCTTCTACTATTAAAACATACATTTGCACAGGTATATAGTTTATATACATTTCTGTTCTTTTCCAGTAGGGTACACTGTGGTTATATTCTTGAAGCTCAGTACATAACATACAGTTCTCTCACATTTGAAGACAAACACATGAATCATATTAATATTCACAAATGACATATGATCATTTACAAAATTCCAGATAACTGGGCTGGCAGTGTCAAAATCCACCCCCCCCCCCAAAAAAAACTCAAGCTTGTTTTTCAAGTGACCCGTGAAAAATGTTGCTTGAGAGAGTTGAGCCTATCTGGGAATACCTTACCCCATTCCCTCATTTGAGACCCCATCTGTGTTGCCATTGATAACCCCACTGCACACTGCAGTGCTGCACTGTCATATCATATGCTTGCAAGCCTAGGCTCCACCTTAGTAACTTGTCAATTTGCTGGGTGGCTCGATGTAGCCATGTTAAGGGATTGTGGTCTGTAACTACAGTGACTTTCCTTCCATACAGATAAGGCTGAAGTTTCTGCACTGCCCACATTATGGCTAGGCATTCCTTTTCTACAGCTGTATAGCATTCTTCCCTGGGTTGGAGCCTATGACTGAGATATACCACTGGGTGCCCTTTTCCCTCTGAGGAAACCTGGCTAAGTACAGCCCCTACCCTATGGTTTGAAGCATCCACCTGCACAACTAATTCTTTGCTGGAATCTGGACTGCCTAACACAGGGGGTCCTGCCAGAATTCCTTTAAGCTTTTATAATGCCTTCTTGCATGCTGTGGTCTACACTACTATATCTGGCCCATTTTTCCTTGTCAGGTCTGTGAGGAAGTAGCTATGGTACTATAACTGGGCACAAACTTTCTGTAGTACCCTGCTGTCCCTAAGAATGTCCTCACCAGCTTTTTGGTAACAGGGGCAGGCCATGCCTGAATAGCTTCCACTTTGGCAGGTTTTGGCCTGATTTTACCACTTCCCACTCTATGTCTCAAGTAGGAGACCTCTGCCATACCCACCTGACATTTGCTGGGCTTAATGGTCAACCCTGTCCTATGTAGTCTGCCTAGCACCTCCCTGACATGCTTAAGCTGCTCTTGCCAGGAATGGCTGTAGATGGCAATATCATCTAGGTATGCAAGGGCAAAATCTCCTGCTCTGGATAGGATACAATCTACCAGCCTCTGGAAAGTCACCGGGGCATTTTTCATCCAAAAGGGCATCTTTTTGAACTCATACAAGCCAAAAGGAGTCACAAAAGCTGACCTCTCTCTAGCGCCGGTAGTCATCAAGGGCACCTGCCACTAACCCTTGGTAAGATCAGTGGTGGTAAGATATTTAGTCCCACCCAGCTGCTCTAGGGCTTCATCTGTCCTAGGCATGGGGTAAGCATCTGACACTGTATGACTATTTAATTTCCTGTAGTCCACACAGAACCTGGTGCTTTCATTGCTCTTTGGTACCAGCACTACTGAGGAGGCCCACGAACTTCTGGACTCCTGAATTACTCCTAGTTCCAACATTTCCTGTATCTCCTCCCTTAGAGACTGTTTGACTCTCTCAAGTACCCTATAAGGGGCCTGCTTAATAGGCCTTTGGGGTCCTTTATCCACATGGTCCACATACAACTTATGGACTACCTCAACCACAATAAACTTCTTACAGAGTCCCAGCATAACTTCAGACCACACCATAGCACCACATCATCTCTCTTATCATTCACCAATGTCATCAGTCTTAATCGCAACAACAATATGCTATCATCTTCTCTCTTTCTGGACCTCTCTAAGGCCTTTGATATGGTCAGTCATCATCATCTGCTTAATACCTTGAAAGTTGTCTTCCTGGATGATCACTCTCTACAATGGTTTTGGTCCTATCTATGGGGTAGACAGCAGGCTGTCTTATGGCAGGACAAACTGTCATCACATCTCCCAGTCACCTTAGGATTCCCTCAGGGCTCCATTCTTGGCCCCCTCCTCTTCTCTATCTTCATAAATGACCTTCATACTACTATCCCAAAGGCACAATGTATTCAATATGCTGATGATTCCATGCTGATTTGCTCTTCCACCTCACCAGCCAGTCTGACAACCCTAACCCAGAATACTTTTAACAATATAGAAAACTGGCTAACTGATCAACAACTTCCCTTGAATCCCAATAAAACCAAGCTGCTGCTTTTCTCTCCCACCTCCAGATCTACTCTTCCTTTATTTACTATTATGTCTAACAATGGTACAATCATCTCTCCTGACAACCAAACTAAGCTCCTTGGAGTTATCATAGATACTAATCTCAAATTTGATGCACACATAGACCATACGATTAAGTCCATCAACAAAAAATAGGATCCCTCTATAAGGTCAAACCTTTTCTAACCCCTTATGCTAGGTGTGCTATTGCCCAAACCCATCTCCTCTCCACTCTCCTATATGCTTCACCTATATTTTTAAATCTCTCTAAAGCTAACCTCGGCAAACTATCTTCCTGTTACTACCATATAGCTAGATTCGCCACTGGTATGGCATACAGGACTCACCACTGTAATAACCTTACTGAACTTGACTGACTGGAATTTCCTTCCATACTTAAGCTTAACCAGCTCACAGTAGCTCTCAAAATACTCAACCATCCAGACAAAACCCCAAGCCTTAAGAGTATTATTAGCCCGTATAACGCTATCAAGCCACTTCATTTGTCCAACAAGTTATCAGTTCAAACCCTAAAATCCAATAATACAGCAGGTGATTCCCTGTTTGCTAACTCAGTGGGTAAAACTTGGAACCTTCTTCCTGCAAACCTTATCCAAGAACTATTTCTTCCACTATTTAAAAAAGGCCTAAAAGATACTTGAGGGCTAATTGGCTCTGTCCATGCCTAAACCCTGACTAACTCATTTTAACATTTATGATCTTTTCTTAGCTAGTAGACCATCAGCAAGCAAGATACTCCACCCATCTGTGTTATACCTTAATGTACAGCTTTGCCTGCTGAGTCTAACATTTCTCTATACGGTTGTTGTCCTTATGTGCTCTAAATTTGTGTACTGATCCTATTTCTTCTCTCACTTTATTAGCTTTCTGCTTATGTATTAGTGTTCCTACTGTGGTGAGCTATCTGACATATTGTATATATCTCCATCTCCTTTGCATTGCAACTATCTCCTTTGCCCTCTTTGAATATTATTGTAATGTTACTACTATTATAATTTTTTTATTGTAGAGCTTTTCTCCCTGGGCCTTCGCTGAAAATGGACATGTTTCCAGTCGGCCTATCCCAGTCAACAAATGTAAAATAAATAAAAATAAATAAATGTGGGTGCACCCTGATTTCCCAGTGAACATGCCCACAACCTCATGTAACACTGCTCGGATTTCTCAAACCTGGGCAGGAGGTAGCTGCTGGGACATTGCTACCCTTTCCACTGAGGTGTCAGTCTGAGCCTCACTGAGGAGATCAGTCACCAGATCTCCCTCAGACTCCTGCAGTCCACTGCAAATACTCAGCACAAGGGCCTCCCTATCATGGTAAGGTTTCATCATGTTAGCATGGTACAATTGGTGCCACTGCCTCCTACCTACCTAGCAGTGCCACCATGTAGTTAACATCACTGACCTTCCTTACCACCTTGTAGGGTCCCTCCCAGGCTACCTGCAGCTCGTTGTGTCTGACAGGAATGAGAACCATTACCTGCTGCCCTACAGCATACTCTCTAGCTTGAGCACTTCTGCCATACGAGGCCTTTTACTGCTGTTGGGCTTCTGCCAGGTTATCCTGGGCCAAGCTCATGAGTTCCCTGAGCCTTGTCCTGAGGTTTAGGACATATACCACAACAGACTCCTTGTGGAATTCACACTCACACTCCCACTCATCTTGAATCATATCTAGAGGTCCCCTCACCCTATGCACATGCACCAACTCAAAGGGTGAAAAACCTTTGGATTCCTGGGAAACCTCTCAGTATGCAAAAAACAGATAGGGCAAATATTTGTCTCAGTCCTTCTTAACTCATTAACCTCAACTACCATCTCATGGTGCATCTGTGCTTACCTCCAAGCATGCTATGAGATGATAGGAATTTCAATCTGTTACCCCCGAGTGCCTTCCAGTGGCGTGAGAAACTTTAATGTACATTTATAAGTGTGTTAAAGGTAATACATGCTGAAATCATAATTATTCTCCTGCTATACTTACGATTCAATGTGTATTACATGTTAGTTACATTAAACTTTTAAAAGAAATTGTCATTTGACGCCTTTCATAAAGTAAGTGGTGGCAGCCAATCGGATTCTTGTAATCCAGGCCACCACTTACATAACACCTCCACCCCAATTTTGTTTTGTTATTCCCCAAATAAATAGAGGGTCCAGCAGCAGGTATTTCCTTTCTTTTTGCTGATATTTGCAGATTTTACCTGCTGCTGGATCCCTCTATTTATTCTGTGCACGGATCGCCACTGGAGAAATCACCCCAGTTTTGCCATAGTCATCAGGAAGTTCCACTGTTTCTCTGGGTTTTAATTAAGGTAAGATATTAGTGCTGTGAGATGGCTGTCAGTTGTCAGATGCCATTTATTTCTTGCTTTGCAGATATTTATTGTCTCTGTTCAAATAAAGTCTGTTGGTTGCTTTTCTGTGATTTAGCACAATAAAAGTTGGAATCAGTTTTTCTTACGTGAGTACAGAAAGACATGTTCGAGGTACAAGATTTTAGTCAAACGCTGTTCAAACATTACTGATCTTATTTAACTCTTAACTTGGCTCTCAAAATACTGTATTTGCAGCGCCGTTAGTTTTAGATATTTATTTCTTTTTTGTCAGTGATAATCATTGACTTTTTTTTTATTCCAAGTGGATGTTGTCTGACTTCTAGCCTAGCAACAAAGCTTGAGGTAGCAATTAACTGAGTTTGCTATCTGTTATACCTTTATATGATATTGTGATTAGGCACTGTGATATTGACAATGGGAAATTGTTCTTATATTACTGATGGTCTTGATTGCTTTCTGAAAAAGATGCTGTGATACTGTCATTGTGCTATAGTACTGAGTTCTTCAAAACTTTTTTTTCCCGGACTTGGCGGTAAAGTAGTTAATTTGCCTTTGAAGTACTGAGAAATATATTGTACTGTTTGTTGTATAGAGGGATATTTAGGCCAGACTACAGTTTATCTGTCTGCACAAAAAACATGATGATGATGTCAGTTGAGACCATAAACTAGCACCGACTACAGTAACTAAATTCTTCAGCACACAGGGGAAATGCGTTCATAAATAAGTGACTGAAGTATTGTTGGCTCTGCAGATGTACTCAATACAAATGGCTTCCCTGGCAGGTCAAGAAAAGCACTACTAGTAATCACAGAGTTAAGCAGTGAATGCAAAGCAAGATTTATTTCCTGATATGCCAGTAGAACACAATAAAGAATGCATCCATATTAACTACTGAATAGCTAACAAAGTAAAGCACTAAAGACTATTTCCGTTAAATATTTAAAACAAAGGTTAATTTATTATCCTACAAGTCAATGAGGTATGATTGTAAGGATGTAGTTAAAACTCCAAGAGTGTTCATTCTAATAAAATATTATAAATCACTTGAGCAAAACAGACAAAAGTTATATCCTATACTAGATATAAATTGTAGCATACAATGTGTGATTTATTGGCCTTATGTATCTGAGCAGTGCATATATATATTTTTTGGAGGACAGAATAGGTGAATCTTTTCATGTATATATATAATTTTAATGTATTATTAGATAATTTGTTTATTATTTATTTTCTCCTTATTCTTAGAACTGAAATGCCCAACATCCATAGACGTCTGTTCATATGATTGTCCACATCTGTCTGCAAAAAAACAAAAAAATTGTTGCATGATTCATGGAATAAAACAATGATAGATGTTTGTGTATAGTATTGATTTCTGTCTAAGTTGGTGCTGGTTTGAGCATGTTGTCACTAGTGGTAAGAACCCCAAGCAATGCTTTGTTTGGTGCTCGTGTATACTCAGACGGTTCCCCTTCACAATCTCAAATTACTGAATGCTCGAAATTCAATAACTCGAGACTGTAAAGTCGAAAATGCAGAAGCGCGAATCTGCATAAGCGCAAATTCAAATATCGCGAATTCGCGCTTATGCATGTCAGCTGCGGGATGGGAAGTGTGTAAGTCGGAATGTTTTACGGAAGTGAAGGTAAGTGAGTGTATGTGTGTGTTTTGTAAGTTGTGCGTGTGGGTTAGGGTAGGGAGGTGGGAGTATGAGTGTGAGTGTTGGATGTGTCTATGTATCTGTGATGTGTTTGGGTGTGTGTGCGAGGCAGTTTAAAATGTCTGTGTGGTGTTTTTTTTTTTGTGTGTGTATTAGTGGGATCTCGGAGTTAGAATATATAAGTAGGGGGGTGTGGGGGGTGCAGGGGGGCTTGCTTCCTGCGTACATGTAGTGTAGGGCTTGTAGTTTATGTTATGTGGGTTGTATGGTGTGTGTGTGTTGTGTGGTGTATGTGTTCTGTATGTTTGGGGGTTTTTGTTTTCATGCTTGTGGGTTTCGGGATTTTTGTTGGTTCGACTTTATAATTTCGAGTTACTGACTTTCGAGCATTCAGTAATTCGATATTATGAAGGGGAACCACTCAGACATACTACTCAAGGGGTCATTGCAGGTAATGTTTCATTTTGGTGCTTCTGGCATACTTGACAGGACTACTTTTGTAAATTCCACTCAGTTTAATGAGTTATGCTTTGTTTATTTATCAGTTATGAGAAATATAATTTTAATCATATTTCTGTGAATATCTCCATAACTGAGCATCACACAGTAATGGTTAAGGTATCATTTTAAAGCTAGCATTCATACAGCAGACAAAGAATATTTTTGTTGAAATGTGGTTACTCATAGGGTCATATTTCATAGGTGTGTACTGGGCTTATGGCCCTGGAGCCTTTACAAGCCTAGCCCAAAAAAATTGCCCAGGCACCATGCCACATGATCTTGGTTCACAGTGCCCATTTCCAGTAGGACAACTGAAATCACCCCTGCAGAGAACTTTCTGTTATCCATCCACTCATCAAGAGTTCTCTTGAAGAAGGCCAGTGAGCTGCTCTGCTTGACATGAATGGGAAGCTTATTCCAGACTATGGGCAGTCTTTGGGAGATGAATCTGTCCCTCCAGCATGTTCTGTTAATTGTGGTAATGAGGTTGTGATCTCTGGAGCATGTGGCGAGATGGAATTGGGATTTCTTTAGGTGTAGCATTTCAAGTAGGGCTGGGTCGGACATGGCTTTGTAAGTCAAGCAGAGATCACCTCTATGTAGACGATAACAGACTGAGAACAGCTGAAGTTTCTTGTGTCTGTTCATGTAGGACATGTGTTTAAGGCCTAGGATCCTATTTGTGAAGTATTTGTGTGGCCTCTCCAGCCGTTGTAGGTGTCTAGTCAGGTACATGCCAAATGGGGCATTATATTTGATGACTGGTATAATGAGGGAAGAGTAGAGAGGGATGATGACCTCTTTCTTCCAGGGTGCGAAACCTTTGGTTATAAGATGTAGGACATTCTGATCACAATGGCAATTTGGTGGTTGAAGGTGAGGTAGCTGTCAACCTGGGTGCCCGGATCTCTTATAGCCCCTTCAGTGTTCAGTGGGCTCCCATCAACGTGGTAATTCGTGGGAACTAGTTTTTTCCAAAGGGGATGATAACTTTTTTTTTTTGGCATTAAGCTTTAGGCCATGGTTCTGACACCAGTCATTATTCTCAGAGAGGCTCTTTTGTAGGATGTCTGCATCACTTGGGGAGTTGATAATGACTCCTAGCTTGCAGTCATCAGCGAACTTGGTCATCCAGAGTCCTTCTGTGTTGGCCTGGACTTCATAGGAAGTTACTAGGCTAATGTCCCTGAAGCCCTTACAAGCCTAGCCAAGAGATTATCCCCAAAAAGACTCCTCATTCAGCACCTGCCCCCCCCCCGTCAATGAAAGACTCATGTGAAACCCCTGGGACACATTTGGTTTCCCATCCACTCATCAAGGCTGCACTTGAATAGGGTCAGCGAGGTGCTCTGTTTGATGTGTATGGTAAGTCTATTCCAGAGATGGGGCAGCCTCTGGAAGACAAACCTTTCTCTCCGTCAGATTTTCTTGATGTTGCACATTTGGGGGTGCAGGGGGGGCTTATCTCCCTGCAAAAAACAAGTTTAAGCAACAGTGAAGGGTGACACACATATGAGTGCAGCACCTCCATTCTGCTACACTACAGTGTCGGTAATTGATCTATCTGGTATAGGAATAGAACCCAGAGCCTACTGCACCAAATCAAGTCTGCTACCTGTTTCTTTGAAAAGACAAGCTATCTAAACTAGATGACATGTCTTGGTGTTCAACACTTTTTAGAAACATCCATGGCTGTCATGCAAAGTTTAGATCTGATGTTTATGTGTTCTCTGATTTTTGGCATTGCTCAACCAGATATTTTGTACAATATTCTTATTGTAACCAGAGGGATGGTTAGGTGAGATAACATGAAGTAATACTTTTAAACGGATCAGCCAGACAAGTCTGACATTTTTGCTTGTCTTATTGTATTTCTGATTATACTCAGTGGTTGCCTGAGTGAGATAAAGGTTATTACTTGCTGACTACTACCAGCATGGAACTACTATATATTGTGGGCATTTTACGTGGCTTTGTCAGTCATGTGTGGAATTTAGGTGGGAGGAAGGGTGCAGTAATATGTCAATGGTATACTATTTTACTGAATTACTCAGTTCTTGTCCTTACTGATGACAATGAGTCTGTGTTACCTGCCTAACTTTGCAGTAATGAAATGCAGATCATTATTAGCACATTACCAATAAGTGCAGTTACAATTCAGCACTGAGTCATTATCACTTTTCAGGCCAGGCTCTCAGCAGCTTAGGTTCATAGGTTTATAGGAGGGTACTAGGCTATTGGCCCTAGGGCCTATATAAGCCTAGTCAAAAATGTACCCTGGCTTTTGCCACCCAAGAAAATTATTTTCCTGTGCCCCTGTCGAGTAGAGCCACAGAAGGGATCCCCGGGGTGAATTTCCTATCTCCCATCCAGTCATCATGATTTTTCTTGAAGAGTGCTAATGAGGAGCTCTGTTTGACATAGATAAGTAGTCTGGTCCAGAGTGTGGGAAGTCTCTGGGACAGGAATCGATCCCTCCAGCATGTTCTGTTTATTGTGGTGACAAGGTTTAGATCCCTAGAGCGTGTAGCTCGGAGGGACTGGGATTTCTTTAAGTGGAGCATGTCCAACAGCTATGGGTTTGACATAGCTTTGTATGTTAGGCAGAGATCGCCTCTGAGTAGGCAATATGCGATGGAGTAAAGCTGGAGTTTTTTGAGACGGTCTGCGTAGGGCATCTGTTTAAGGCCAGTAATCCTCTTTGAGAGGTATTTATGTGGCCTTTCCAGTTGTTGTAGATGGTCTTGTGAGGTACATACCAAAAGGAGCGTTGTACTCTATAATGGGTCTAATGAGTGATGAGTAGAGGGGAACAATGACCTCTTTTTACTGGATGAGAAACCTTTTGTGATGAGGTGAGCCACATAGAAGGATTTCCTGACCACTGTGGCGATGTGATTATCAAAGGAGAGACTACTGTCCACCTGTGTCCCAAGGTCTCATCACATTTTCGGCATTAAGTAGACTACCAGCTATGTGGTAGTTCATGGATACAGAGTTTTTACCAAAGGGGATGACAATACACTTTTTGGCATTGAGCTTCAGGCTATGGCTTTGACACCAGGCATCTGTCTCAGTGAGGCCCTTTTGTAGTATGTCCACATCGTTAGGAGTTTCGATTATGTCTCCTAGTTTGCAGTCATCTGCAAACTTTGTTAGCCAAAGACCTTCTGTGTTAGCCTGTACTTTAGAGAAGTAGATACCAAACAGGAGAGGACCCAGGACTGAACCCTGTGGTACTCCACTTGTCACTGGTCTGAAGTCGGATTTGGAGTCTGCTACTTTCACGTGGGTTCAGTCTGTGAGCCAGTTGGCATCTTGTGACATAGGGATTTATACCTAGTTTAGTGAGCTTATCTATAATTCCAGAGTGGGGGATGGTGTCGAAAGCCTTGGCGAGATCTAGATAAGCTGTGTGAACCACCTTACCCTCATCTATGGCTTTGGTGACTGCTTCAAAGAAGTCAATCAGATTTAGGAGACATGATCTGCCTTTTACAAATCCGAACTGGGTAGGGTCCAGAGTTTGGAGATTACCAATGTCTTTGTTTATGAGTTCCATGATGATACATTCCATGGCCTTGCAGACCAGGCTCGTCAGGCTAATGGGGCAGTAGTTCCCATGGTCCGTCGTGGCTCCCCCTTTGTGGAGTGGGATAACCATCACAGTGCACCATTCAGTGGGCACAAAGCCTGAGGGAAGGCTATGACTGAACATGGTACTTAGGTAGGGTGCCAGTTCATTCTGTAGTTTGTGTAGAACACAGCCTGGGATATTGTCAGGTCCCATGGATGCTGTGTTCTTGGCTTTGGAGAGTGTGTTTTTTACCTGTGCAGCCGTGATTTCAGGAACTTTGCTTTCTTCTGGTAGAGAGATGGGCCCTCTAGGGGGTGAGAGGGGGATAAAGTTAGCACTGAACCTATCTGCCAGGATGTTGGCAGTATCAGTTAGTTCTGTATATTTAGTGCCATTGTGCTGCAACTCAGAGCAGATCTGAGTGTTGTCAATGAGATTCTTGACATAGCTATAGAATGCTCTGTGGTTGTCTTTAGAGTCAGTGGCAATTTTGTTTTCGTAACTAGCTTTGGAGGATTTTATGAGGGATCTCAGCTTCTTACTGAGGTTGACCAGGGTGTTCCTCCAGTCATGGGATTTTACTCTTTTTTGCAACAGTTTCTTTCTTCTGTTGTAGAGTTTGTTTATGGCAGAGGAACACCAGATCGGCTTCCTTTTTTTGGAGGATAGCATCTTGGTTCTATTAGGGATAGCATGATCCATGCACTCATGTAAGTGCTTATAAAGTGCATTTGTGTAGGATTCAGCAGTCATACCTCTATTGTCCGTCTGCATGGGTGTCATGAAGTTTGCCACTTCTGTCTTAAGAAGTGTGAAGTTGGCTTTGGAGAAGTTTTTTACAGTGATTTCCCTAATTGGGGATGGGGGCGGGATGTGGATGTCTAGGGTGATTAGCTTGTGATCGGATCTGACCAATGAGGAATTGACCTCTGGTGTGGAACACCGGTTGCCCATGTTGGTAATGACCAGGTCTAGGATATTGCTGCCCCTGGTGGGGGTGTGAATAAGTTGATCCAAGGCTTTGGAATTTATGAATTCCAGAAAACGTTGAGCAAAAGAGTTGGTACATGAGTAGTTTTCCCAGTTAATGGTGAGGTAGTTGAAATCACCCATTATTAGGGTGTTGGGTTGTACCCTAATACTTTCCAGTGTATCAAGAAATCAGGAGTGGGAATACTGGGGCATGGTGGGGGCTCTGTAGCAAGCTACAATTTGGATTCCGGTCTTGCCCAGAGTTAGTTGCACTTGGATAATCTTGGATGCATTATGCTGTGCAACTAGCCTGGAGGTGTGGATATCCTTAATGAATATGGACACGCCTCCACCTTTAGTGCTTTGTTCCGGGTTAGATGGCCGAAAGGTGTGGTATGAATTATAGCCTGGTAATGCAGGGGTGCTCTCTGGAGCTTTAAACCTGGTCTCTGTCACTGCACAGATGTTGATGTTCTCCATTTTAAGAAGTGCCTCGAGTGAGTGCATTTTGAGGTTTAGACTTCTAGCATTGAGTAGCATTACCCTCAGATTTTGCTTGCTTGTACCTGTTACGGTGGTGAATTTGTCATTTGAACCTTGCCTAAAAAAAGGCACTATAGGGGTGGCAAGAGCCTTAGCCAGTATCTGGAATCCCAAGGGTGACAGGTGCAAGCCATCTCTGGCAAAGTATTGTGGTCTGTCGATCATGTCATCCCAGGTAGACAAATACTGGATCCCCTTAGAATGACACCAGAAGCTTAGACAATTGTTGAAGTCAATCATTTTGTCCTTGTACTGTGGCATCATTCTGGGTGATGGCTGGATGCTACTCAGGGCCAGGGTCATACCTGCCTCGGCTACAAGATCGGAGAGCTCCTCCATGTCTCTTTTCATGTAGTCCAGAGAGGTACGTCTCAGGTCATTCACACCAACATGGACAATGACAGTGTCATATTTGTACTTGTTGTGGAGTGACCTGAGTGCGTGTGTTATGTGGCGGAGAACAGCTGTCACTGTTATTCTCATAAGTAGAAGTCGTTATCACATTGATCAATGCATAAGCCAGCTTTGGGTTTTCTCCACTTGGAGTCATTGCAACCCCCCACCCCCATTCAGCTTCTTTCTTTCATTTTTACAATTTCGAGAAATGTAACAAATATTATGAGGTAAATTCTGGACATCCTAGGAAAATCTGGACAGTTGAGAGGTATGGCAGTGATAGATTTTAAATATTGTTCTTTTTACCTTAGACAGTTACTAGAATAACAAGATTTGTGCTAGAATGTATTTTATGAAGGATATGAATAGATATGTTATCATTTAGTGACTTGCTGTTATTATTTAGTGATTTGCATTCTCTGTGAATTCCCAGAAAACCACAAATTTTATTCACTGAAATGGTTCATGTTGGTCCTCGTGCATACTGCATTTCATTGAAGGGGTCCCTTGGCCGAATGCTTCCATTCACCAAAGCAATGGACAAAGGCAAAACAGCGCATACTGCCTACCTTTACCTGGCCAAGGATTTTGCTGTAATAGCTGACTTGGGCATTGGGTAAATGCTCCACCATGCTTAATGTACAAATACATAAATACATTAGGGTGGAATGTCCCACCTGCTGTATATAATGATGATTTTTACCAAGGAACTTCATTTATTTATATTGTAGTCAATGAACAAATAACATTTTTAGGGCAAGATAGTGGCTGAGCTGTTCCCTGCAAAGTAACTGATGCGAAATACAAGAATGGTGTCTGGCAATAAATTGCATTACGGGTGCAATGACATTGGTTGGGGGAATGGTTAGTTTTGCTCTCCATGCATTCTCCCTCCCTTCTAGTGTAATGAATGTATGTAAGTCAGGGCAAGAGGTTTTACAGTAGCTCCCTCCTTTGACTCCTAATGGCCATTGCTGAAAGGACACATGTAAATGGAAAAGGCAGAGGTAAGGCAGAGTGCTGGCATTGCATGCAATCGGGAGCCATTGCTGTTACCAGCAGTCTGAGTGGGTAGCCAGCACAGGTATGGGACACTTCAGACGCCCATCATCTGAAACCCCATGCCTGTCCTCAGCATATTAGGCAGTGGCGGTACTTACCCTGCATTTTCTCTTTACATGTGCCCTTTCTGTGACTGTTTGTCAGTTATTGTGTGTAATTAAGTGTTTTCACAGCTGGTAGGTATGTACCTCTGCAGCATTACTCATTATGTGTCATTTGGTGTTGTCAAGGGTGGATGGTATGTACCTCTGCCTCATCATTACCAATTATGTACCTTATCAAAAAATAATGCCCCTGTGGATAGGAGTGAAGATTTGGATGAGCTAACGAGGTAATGCATATGATATACATACATATATACAGTTTTCAAATACAATTCTCCAACATCAGTAGTAACCTGTTTGCATTTCTTTCCTGTGCAGGTGCGTCCACCTAGTGACATTTACATGGCTTCATGAGCAGGAGAACAACAAGTGAGAGTGTGGGTGTGGGGCCATTCCTACATTCACTGGGCTGCCAGCCATGCCTCCGGAAGTGAAAACCACTACAACTTGAGCTTCCCCACATCTAGTGTGAAGGTATATTGGATTGCAAGATGAGGTATGCATTGGAGCGATCTCCTGTAGTTGTTGGAAGAGAAGTGTTCCATCTACCCTGAGCCTGACATTGTTGTGCTGCACATTGGAGGGAATGATGTCATCATTCACCCACTCGGAAGGCTACTGTTTCAAATCAGAACAATTTTGAACACCTGCAGTCGTGGTGGCCACAATGTCATTTTGTGTGGTCTCACATAATTCCTCGCTAGATATGGAAAACAGCAAACAGTCAATGGCCAGCACACAAGGCTAGATGTTTACAGAATGGGTTCATGCATGGCTTGATGCACAGGGACGGTGGATCAACAATCTGCCACAACAGCATCACCGCAGAAGATGTTCACCTTTTCAGAAGTGATGGCATTCACCTAATTGAGGATGGCATTGCTTTGTTCTTGACTGACCTCACCAATGGCATGATGACAGCTATGCATGATATACTGGTAACATGCAGCTAGTGAGAACGAATGGAAAACAGCCACGGACCAAGTAGGAGCAGTATGTTGTTATATTTGTTATATGTTATGAACACCGTTGTCCACTACTGATGACACAGGAAAAGAACTGCTAGGGAACTTGTACACATGCTAAGTAACACTTCATTTCAGATTGCAAAAGAACTATCTGTATGCTGTGCGCAGGTACAGATATTGTTTCCTTATGAATTGTGGTATGTAAATTATGATATTTTTCTTAGTTTGGCAAACAACTGTGGTAGCGAGATGGAGAATATGCTGAATAAGAACTGTTTAAGGAGAGTGCCACGTAAAAGAGAATATGTCAATAACCATCCTGCACAGATATCACATTATGTTTAGGTCTTTGGTTATGAGAATTATGATATTGTTTCATATTTGGTGAACAACTTTGTCGGAGAACATGTCAGCATGCTAAATAGTAGCTCATTTTGAAGACAGTATTAGTACTTGCAAAATATAAAAAGAACTGTATCTGTATGCCGTGCACATGTCCAGATATCACAGTTTGTTTGCAAACATGGTTATGAGAATTATGAATTTTTCATATTTTGCTAAATAACTTTATTAGGGAACATGTCATCAGGGTAAACAGAAGAAAAATGAGGAAACCGGCACTCAGGCAGCACAACTCTTTATTTTAGCGCTTTTGTCTGCTGTAAGCTTGACTTCCTCAGAACACATAATCACCAAGGTCATTTCCTTTTTATACATAAAATCACATGACTTTGTTTAATTAAACATTTAAATAAAACATATATATATATATATATATATATATATATATATATATAAAAAACTTCAATAAACCATGAAGATCCTCACTAAACAATAAATCTAAAATTATTAATGTTAAAAAAGACATCATATTAGCAGCAGAGGCAAGTAATCCTACCCATCAGTATACGTGCTTCCTTACTATTATGTAAATAAACCCTAATATTGATGGTGTTGCTAAAAAATACACTCTAAAATAAAAGCATATATGTAACTGTGAGTTCACATATGGAAATCTGCCTTCAATTTAAGATAACTAGAAAGACTATTCAGCCCTGGAGGGACCATTGCGTTACATCTTAACTGCCACATCAATTCCCAATATTCCAAAAAGGTGTCCAAAGGACCCCCTCTGCTATTATTATTCACCTGCTCTAGAGCACTAAGTTTATAATAGTGCCCTGGGTTCCCATTAATATGTTTAAAAAGTGCATTCTTAAGATTGTTCTTACTAATGTCATATGGATGCTGATAGACTCGCCTGTTAAAACAATTAATGGTTTTACCTATATGGAAACTCTGGCACTGTAGGCAAACGGTTATATAAATAATACTTTTGCTATAACAATTGAACCTTTGCTTCAAAAACACCCAACCATGGCCTTTAATAAGCAAAGAATCTTTTCCATAATATGAGGACATTGGTGACAGTGCCCACATTTAACAATCCTCCCCTTAATCCTTCTTGTTGCATCTATTTCCAATAGATTTTTGAATGATTTATTCTTCTTATAGACCACAATAGGGTGGTCACCCAGCTTATTTTAAAATGATGTTCAATATCAAATAACACCCAATTCAAATGGAATATTTCTTTTATTTTTCCATATAATGGGCTAAATGTAAGAATCATGGAGTGTGAAAAAGAATTATTATCAATAATCCAGTTGTCACTGTTAACATTAGGTATAGATCCTAGTAAAGGGAAAAAAAAATTCCTCCATCTCTCTCTTATTAATGACTTCTTGAAAAATGAGCTCCATAAAGGGCAGAGGATAGCCTCTTGCCAACAACATATTCTTTAGAGTACCTATTTCGCTAAGAAATAGGTCATTCTCACTAACCATTCTAGCCAACCTAACTCTTTGCCCCTTCACCAAAGATCTCTTCTGATGAAGTGGATGGGCACTAGAAAAATGTAACAAGGTATTGGAGTAAGTTGGCTTCCTGTAAAGTGTAGAAATAAATCTTGTCACAGTCCTTAATAATAGTAATATCCAAAGACTGTATAATACTGTCATTAATATTAATAGTGAACTGTAAAAAAGATGTACTACCATTCAAGTGGTCAAAAAATTCATATAGTATCCCCTCAGTTCCTCGCCATAGGATTAAAATATTGTCCAAATAACGGCCATAGAAAATACACCGTTCAAATAATTCTGCAGTAAAAACCTTGGAGATTTCCAATTCAGCAAGGACAATATTAGCAAATAGGGGTGCACATGAGGCCCCCATGGCTACCCTTATTTTTTGCTTGAAATAATGTCCTTCAAACAGGATAAAATTATTACTTAAAATCATATCCATAACTGTCTGAAACATCAGTATTCTGGAGTGTGTAAACCCAGAATATTTACAAAGAAAATCATAGAACAAGTCACGAACATCAATTGTTGCAAATATCACTTGTTCACTATACGTTCCCTGTTGAATTTTCTTGAGACAGTCCCATGAGTCCTGTAGAATATGTGAAAACTGTTTTAATATTCCTTTAAGATTTATATCTATAAACTTGGCCATAGAAAATGTTTTTGATGCCTTACCATCCACTATAGGCCTAAGGGGAGGATCAACAATAGATTTATGCGTCTTTGGTATTCCAAAGATCATAGGAACACGTGGATTAGCCTGCTCTAAATAATTCAATTCAGCAAGTGTTATTTGGTTATCTAGCAACAGGTCAAGTAATGTAATATCAATGTGTCTGTATGCTATATTAAGCTGATTAATGGATGTTTCCTCATAGGTTTCACTACATAAGTATAGAGGCATCTTTTGAATATAAGTCTCTTGATCTACCAAGTCTCCCCCTTTGTCAGGTTTCATCAACCTAATTCTTTTATTTCACATGATTTCAAATAATAAATTTTGTTCATCTTTGGTAAGATTATTGGGAAATAATGTATTATTCATGAAAATTTCTCTGATCTGTGAAATGCATAAGCTCTCGTATATCTGTAGAATGGGGTGCAGGGGTGGATTGAAAGTACTTGTTTTTTTACACAATTCAAAAGGTCCAAAGTGTATATTATTATCAAAATGTAGCCTAAGGTTAAGTTTCCTAACAAAGATCTTAAATTCTAAGAGACAATTGTCTAGTCTAGATTTCCTCACAGGGACAAATTTCAACCCTCTCTGAAAAAGATCCCCCCCTTCAGTTGTAATATTAGCAGAACTTAAATTATAAATCCTAAAGTCACCTTTAATATTAGTGACTATATTGTCACTTAATCCGTTATCCAAATGATCATTGGCTATCTCCTCATAGTTCCCCTCATACCCCTGCCCACTTGGCTTTCCCCCTCTGTGGATGAAAATCCTGACAGTACATGGGGTCTGATCTCTCTACATTGTTCATATAATTTGAGTAATACTGCCCCCCTGCTGCTTGCTCCCTTTGGTTTTGAAGACACTCCAACCTTTTTAAAGGTTCTCCCAAAGGGGGCTCGTGTTCTCTATTAGAGCACCCAGCTTCTTTATCAACAATAATATCATCAGTTTCATACACAACATTTTCATTAGAATTGGTGCCAATAACTCTATTAGAATTCCTAGGCAAGGGATAGGCAACACCTGTCTCATAGTCTGCATTGTCCCTGTTAAGTTTTTTAACTTTCTTGGCTTTAATGGCAGAAATCGCTTTATCAACGTTAACAAATACTGCTCTGTATTCATTACTTTTCAAAGCAAAACATAAATCAGTAATTATTCTGTCATTCATTAAGTCAATTTGGGTTTTAAGTTCATTAATTTTCCTTTCATTGTCTCTTACCAACAGGTCGAGCAACTCACAACCGTGTTTGTTGAACATATCAATCAGGTCTTTGTATAATACAGTACCTTGCTCCAAACTTGTAGGGAATCTCCAAACATGAAGTCCCTTAGGAATCTGTTCCCTACGAAGGCATTCCCTAAGATAACTGTTCTCAACCTGCAATTTTTGGAACTTTAAGACTTCTTGTTCAAAGTGATATAGTTGGTGGTTTAAAGTTCCGTGATTGACCCGAATGTTGTTATCCACCAAAACGTCCACTGCATTACCCTGAATTCATTCGTGGAATGAAAACACTGATTGTAAATCACTTTGCTGGACATTTTCTTGATTGACATCAGTTGGTCCGCCTCCTGCTGCTCCCAGACCAATAGTAGACTGAGTTTGTGCTCTTGTAGAAGAAACAGGACTGCCTTGCTCAGGCGGAATAGCTGAACTTTGCATCCCATTGACATCAGTAAGCACAAGTGAATAGTCAGAATTGATGGCTCCAAACACAGTGGGACCAGAATTGGGTCCTGTTGAATGCCCAGTTTGTTGTTAAATCAGCACCTCGATTAGTGCTGTGAGGTTGGCAATAGACTTGTTCAAGTCACGTAATTCACCTCCTCCAATGTCTGCCCTTGCCTCATGCTCTTTCTGCTCAACTTCAATAACCATAAACACAGCACATGAACAAACCAATAAACAGAAGAAAAAAAGAGAAAACCTGCACCCAGGCAACACAAGTCTTTATTTTAGAGCTTTCACACTCCATGATTCTTACATTTAGCCCATTATATGGAAAAATAAAAGAAATATTCAATTTGAATTGGGTGTTATTTGATATTGAACAACATTTTAAAAATAAGCTTGGTGACCACCCTATTGTGGTCTATAAGAAGGATAAGTCATTCAAAAATCTATTAGAAATTGATGCAACAAGAAGGATTAAGGGGAGGATGGTTAAATGTGGGCACTGTCACCAATGTTCTCATATGATGGAAAAGGATTCTTTGTTTATTAAAGGCCATGGTTTGGTGTTTTTGAAGTAAAGGTTCAATTGTTATAGCAAAAGTATTATTTATATAGCCATTTGCCATCAGTGCCAGAGTTTCTATATAGGTAAAACCATTAATTGTTTTAACAGGCGAGTCTATCAGCATCTATATGACATTAGTAAGAACAATCTTAAAAATGCACTTTTTAAACATATTAATGGGAACCCAGGGCACTATTTTAAATTTAGTGCTCTAGAGCAGGTGAATAATAATAGTAGAGGGGGTCCTTTGGACACCTTTTTGGAATATTGGGAATTGATGTGGCAGTTAAGATGTAACGCAATGGTCCCTCCAGGGCTGAATGAAACTGTTAGTCTTTCTAGTTATCTTAAATTGAAGGCAGATTTCCATATGTGAATTTACAGTTACATATATGCTTTTATTTTAGAGTGTATTTTTAGCAACACCATCAATATTAGAGTTTATTTACATAATAGTAAGGAAGCATGTATATTGATGGGTAGGATTACTTGTCTCTGCTGCTAATATGATGTCTTTTTTAACATTAAAAATTTTAGATTCATTGTTTAGTGAAGATCTTCATGGTTTATTGAAGTTATATATATATATATATATATATATATATATATATATATATATATATATATATGCATATATATTTTTTATTTAAATGTTTAAATGAAGTCATGTGATTTTATGTATAAAAAGGAAATGACCTAGGTGATTATGTTTTCTGAGGAAGTCAAGCTTACAGTAGACGAAAGCGCTAAAATAAAGAGTTGTGCTGCCTGAGTGCCGGTTTGCTCTTTTTTCTTCTGTTTATTGGTTTGTTCGTCTGCTGTGTTTATGTCATCAGGGTAAGTAATACCTCATTTTGAAGGCAGTATTAGTAGTTGCAGGATGGAAAAAGAACTGCCTGCATGCTAGACAAATGTACAGATATCATATTTTGTTTAGGACTTCTGCTATGGAAATTATGATTTTTTTCATATTTTGGTAAATAACTTTTCTAGGGAGCATGTAACTGTGCCAAATGATACCTCATTTTGAAGACAGTGTAAGTCCTTAAAACATGATAAAAGAACTGTGTCTATATGTTGTACACATGTACATATATCACAGTTTGTTTAGGACTAAGGTTATGAAATTTATGATTTTTTTTCATATTTTGGTAAGTAACTTTGCAAGGGAGCATGTCAATGTGCTAAGTAATACCTCATTTTGAAGACAATATTAATAGTTACAACATGGTAAAAGAACTGTGTTTGTATGGTGTACAAATGCACAGATATCAGGGTTTGTTTAGGACTTAGGTTATGGAAATTATGATTTATTTCATACTTTTGTAAATAACTTTGCAAGGGAGCATGTCAATGCACCAAATAATACCACATTTTGAAGACACTGTTACTACTTACAACATGGTAGAAGAACTGTGTCTGTATGCAGTACACATGTACTAATATCACAGTTTGTTTATTCTTGTAGGATTATGAAAATTATACATCTGCAATATTTCTCATTATTATGCCCATATATTTGCAAGGGAGCATTGTGATGACACAAATGATGCATCAAATTGAAGCTGACATTGAGCCGCACAATTTGTATATTGATATGTAGTCTCTGTCTGTTACAGGTGATGAGATATTATGCTTTGTTTATTTATCAATTATGAGAAATATAATATTAATCATATTTTTGTGAATATCTCTGTAAGGAAGTACCACACAGTAATGGTTAAGGTATCATTTTAAAGCTGACATTCATACAAACAAATCAATTACAGATTGTATGAGTTCACATGGTACATTCACCAAGATAGTGTGATTTGTTTTACCAATAAGGTAACAATTATGCACAATATCATCATTCCTTGGCAAATATTTAATAATCAAGTCACCCAAATGCAGCACAGCAAGCTGACAGAGCTTGGAAGCAGCGTTACCAGAAAATAACTAACTTCAATCACCATAAAACGCTGCTTCCTAACGGCAACAAACACAGTTCAATAAGCTTCACAAATAACGGACTTCCAACAAACTGTTAGTATTCCTGATACAGTAAACTCCAGCGGTACTTCACGTTCGTAAAAAAGTACTTTATTCTTTATAAAACAAAAGTAAGCGCTTTCACCCGTAGGCTTTCTCAAACTTTTACAAACAAGCAGACATATTAATTGTTCAAATAGCCCTCCCCTGGCTATGATTGGTTGAGAATTCTCACAAGTCAAACACAGTAAGACATGCTTTAAAGCGCTAAATATATCATTAGAAATATTAAAAACTTCATGTAGATATTCTACTAGATAACACATATCTAAGAATTTAGTACAGATTAAGAAATTTTAAAAAAAATTGTTTGATGTATCACATAAGTTCACCATCGTGATTAGGATATGTTGCGTTATATAAACATGGATCGTGATGTTTTACTTATGTGCTCTGTTTTATACAACTTGTGGTTTATTAAGCATATACCTAAAAGATTTATTGATTTTTATAGCAGGTTGTTTTAACAATTCTTTAAAAAATTTCTTAATCTGTACTAAATTCTTAGATATGTGTTATCTAGTAGAATATCTACATGAAGTTTTTAATATTTCTAATGATATATTTAGCGCTTTAAAGCATGTCTTACTGTGTTTGACTTGTGAGAATTCTCAACCAATCATAGCCAGGGGAGGGCTATTTGAACAATTAATATGTCTGCTTGTTTGTAAAAGTTTGAGAAAGCCTACGGGTGAAAGCGCTTACTTTTGTTTTATAAAGAATAAAGTACTTTTTTACGAACGTGAAGTACCGCTGGAGTTTACTGTATCAGGAATACTAACAGTTTGTTGGAAGTCCGTTATTTGTGAAGCTTATTGAACTGTGTTTGGTGCAGTTAGGAAGCAGCGTTTTATGGTGATTGAAGTTAAATATTTAATAATGACTAAGATACGCACTTTCAATATTTACACTGTTGGAAAGATCTGTGTCTGCTGAACAACTTTTGCATTTACATTTTAGTCTAGTTATTATGGTTAAAGAGTTATGAACATTTGTTTTCTGTATGGTATTACAAATGGATTATCTGAAAAAAAACTCAGGCTGCACTGTTGTTCCTATGGTGGAAGTAAGCAGGCAGCATTTTCTGAGCTGCTCCAGAGTGAATGAGGTAAACTGGTCTGCAAATGCCCGTATCATCATCTTGAGTGCAGTTTAACCTCTAAACAAGACCATTAGTCTGGGGATGGTAGGGGGTGGTCTTTAGGTGCTTCACCCTACAGTACTTCCACAGACAAGCCAGCAGGTCTGATATGAAATTGGTATCTCTGTCAGTCAGTATTTCTTTTGGGAAACCTACCCTGTTGAAAATCTCTAACAAAGCATTTGCCACCTTTTCTGCCTCAATGGAGGATAGAGCCATCACCTCAGGGTATCTGGTAGCATAATCTACTCCCACTAGAATACACTTTTCCCTGTGAAACTTGGGGTACTCAGAGGCCCCACAATATCCATAGCTATCCTTTGAAATGGCTCCTCAATCACAGGCAAAGGCATCAAAGGAGCTTTCACATTGTCTTCTGTCTTGCCTACCTCTTGGCACTGCTCACAGTTCCTGCAGTACCTTATTACATCTCTGGAAATCCCAGGCCAATAAAACTTCTGCATAATATATCTCTTTGTAAGTTTTATGCCCACATGACCTGCAAAGTGAATATCATGGGCTATGCCTAGAAGTGCTAGATGGTAGGCTCTGGGCATTACCAACTACTGTATGTTCTCACCCTCTAGTCCTTCCTCAGGGGTCCACTCTCTTTACAGTAGCCCTTTGACCTGGTATACAGCTTTCCCCTTCCCTTGAGAATCAGGTGCCTCACTAGCTACCTCCCTCAATGCCTTGTAATGTAGGGTCGGAGAGCTGAGTCTGTCTCAACTCTCTCTTAGTAACCCTTCCCAGCTCCCTTTCCACAGGAAGTCTGGCATCCTCTGACAGTGTTGCCTCACTGTCAACCGGGGTACTACTACTCACCTCTGCCCTTGTAGTCACTCTGTCCAGGGGAACATCAGTACCCACAAGCAGCTGTGGCTTACCTTCAGTCTTACTGCTACAGGGTAGCTCCCTCCCTGAAGTAACCACCTCAACATTCCTGGCTGCAAGTGTGCGGTCTGTCTGGGTCTCCCCCAGGCTACCAGATCCACATGCTTGTGTCCAAGCCTGACTGCGTATAACTGTGTGCAACAGGGTACTGCATTATCAAAATAATTCCCTATCAGGACATCTGCAGGGATATCCTCAAACACACCTACTTGCTTGTTTGCTTCTTTTTCCACACTCCCAGTCAAGGTGAACCCTAGCCAAAGGTATTTGGAGTGGGGTCCCTCCTTAAGCTCTGACTGGAGTAAACTGCCCAAGCAAGTTGCGCTCCTCTGTAACCATTGTAGGATTCACAATGGTTAGGTCAGAGGCTGTGACTCCTTAGCCATGGCCTCTTTCCCATTCACTAAGATAGGATATAACCTCTTGTGGTAGTTCGGTACCCTTGTTGTCTTGAGACAACTTACTGCTGGAATTTTGTCATTCTCACTTACTGGCTCGGCCACCTTTTGTTCCCCACCTTGCCTCCATGGACATCTATATGCTACATGGCTCCACTGGTTGCATTTAAAACATTTAACCCTTGGTCCTGAACATGCACCTGGACTAGTGACTTCCCTTGCTGCTGGCGAACTCCATTGGGGCAGTATGGACTGCCCACCATGGGTTCCCCTAGACCAATGAGCAGCACTGGGTGTCCCTTCCCTGTGCAATGATGTCCTGCTTGCTAGGTATAGACCTTTCTTCTTCCCCAGCTCATTCACACACACTTTCATCTGTCTTGCGTCTATGCTCACGAAACTTTTTTTCTATAAGCTTCAGGTGTTAACTTAAAGTATTCTAACAAACACATTTTGACTGTATTATAATTTAAACAATCAGTATCAGACAGTAGCAATTGCAGTTACAGCTTTACCATGGAGTAAGGGGGTCAGGAACCATACCCAGAGCCCTTGGTCAACATTATACTGTTTACATACTCTCTCAAACATATGAATGAAACTTTCAACATTATCCCCCTTTGTAAATTGTGGAAGAAATCTACTGACCTTTGTTGCTTCTGGGTTTTGGTTACACCCTTCCCCATTGCCTCCATGACTCTGGTGAAGAGTCAGCATCTCCTTTTCATGTTGCCTCTGCCTCTCATTCTCCTCAGCTTGCAGACATCCAGTTTCTCATTTTCCTCAGGTTCCAGATGTCTCAGTCTCTCTGCTGCTTCTATTTCCAAATGCTTGACCTCCAACTCAAGTCTCTTTAACTCCAGATGGATTTTTAAGTCCTCTGTGGAAAGGTTGAGTTGCCCATTTTCTGAGAATTGTACATCTCCATGGCCAGTCTGACTGTCCTCCAGATTGCTGGTCTGTGATGCAGCTGTGACCAAAGCTGCAATAATGTCTGCCTTAATCAGGTTGGCATACACCAGTCCTTTAGACTGGCACATCCTAGCCAAATGGCTCCTTGTCAGCTTGCCACATGACTCTGCTGACATGCTTGCCTGCTCTCCCTAACTAACTAAGCTAACAAAAAAAAAACAGTTGTGATATGAACTCTGAATGTTCACTGCATGGCAAACTGACAGTACAAACACCTTCCATTGCCACTGTACACAAGCTATAGGAATTCAATATCCACATCACTGCAAGCTAATTGATATGTGATGTGGCTAACTCACCACTATCAACCAATTAATGTGTGATGTGGATATCTCACCACTGCTAACCAATTAATATGTGATGCCCCATGCACTGGCACAGTAATCAAAGAGCCTCAATCTCACCAGTAACACCAGTGAGGTACATGCATAGTGGGAGGATGACAAGTACACACACAGTAAAGTACAATTTCCTTTAAGAGCACACAGAGATCACAGTCAGTCTGGGGCTGGTTTCTCCCTCTTTCTCCAGATCCCCTATAAAACTCCCCACTGGCACAGCTATAGAGTTAAGATCTCAGCTGAGTGGCCAAGCTAAGATCTCAGCACCCTCTCTGACCAACCAGTGCTTCATGTCTCTGCCAAAGTAGCTGACACACACACACACACACACACACACACACACACACACACACACACACACACACACACACACACACACACACACATACACACACACACACACACACATGCACACACACACGCACACACTTTGAGATTTGATTGATATACAAACACACACACACACATACACCTGGGAAAGGCTGCCACAGGTTTACTAGCTATGCCCCTTTCTGCCCAGACTATAATGTAGTTATCACTGCCACCAGCCAGCTCTTACTTATCAGTTACCATAAGGCCTTTACAAAGGGTGCCTGATCCTACTGTGCAATGTTACTGCTATCCAAATGGTGACCAACACCAAGTCTATTCAGGAGTGGCCTGTACAGTGTCACCCAATACATATGCAAGTACTCTAACAGCTTAACTATGTCTCACAAATATCAGCCACAAAGATAGGTTTAAATATATTTAATAATAAATAATAAAAGAACAAGACAATATTCAACCAACACAGTAAATACAGAGTTCAGAATCACAGAAAATGTTTTAAAATAACATTGCACGACAGTCTCAAATAAATACAGAAACATCTAAATTAATCTTTACTATATTCCTATCTATATCTAAAATATACTATGCCCTAAGTCTTAATTACAGGCAACATGCATGCAGAAGTGTTGATGATGGATGCTTCCAGGTCAAAGACAAGATACATAATGTGCAGTCTTTCTCTGAGAGAGTTCTTAAATTGCTATCAAACATTACTGCTGGGTCAGCTTGAATGGCATCACTCTTTGTCACCTGCCTTCAGTTCCCTGGCTAACAGTTACCAACAAAATGTTATCATCTCTGTGTGAGAAGTATATATTTCTTAGATGTGCTGCTAGGAAGCAATAAAATACTTTATATTTTAAACCTTGTAATTAAAATTACTTTCAATGCAATAGAAAAACTTCTAGCTCTAGACATTGTGTCTGCTTGCTGCATTGAAACTAAGAGAGAACACAATCATAAAACTCTTTGATTCCAACGTATTTTCTTGAAGTTTTGCAATTTAACTCTGTATGTTCCAGCTTCTACTATTAAAACATACATTTGCACAGGTATATAGTTTATATACATTTCTGTTCTTTTCCAGTAGGGTACACTGTGGTTACATTACTGAAGCTCAGTACATAACATACAGTTCTCTTATATTTGTAAGACAAGCTTATGAATCATATTAATATTCACAAATGACATATGATTATTTACAAAATTCCAGATAGCTGGACTGGCAGTGTCACAGAAACTTTGACAAAAGAGTCATTTTGATCAACTGTAATGTATCTTCAAAAGATTCATAATTAAATTAATAATTAAATAAATTATTAATAAATTCTAAAATATATAAAATTCATAAAATTCATAATTATTAATAATGTATTTAATTATGAATTATTAATTTTTTGAGTATATATACATATATATAGATTTTTAAATATGTATTTCAGGAAAAGAAATGCAATGCACTGAAATAATTTCTGTACAATGAGATACTGTTATTGGAAAAAGTTAAGCTGTGCCTTATTTTTATGCTTAGTGTTAGGGAATTTGGTGTGATTAGGAACTGCAGTATTATTGTATGTGAAACAAATTAAAAGTTATTGATCTGCATTTATTTTATATTTTAGTTATACTTAGCTATTTACACCACAAAATGTAAACATGAATTTTATATATTATAACCTATTGGACCCTCATGGGTTAAAATAGTTTACTAATTGACCAACCAATGGAATGAATTGACCAACCAATGGAATGTATTGTAACACTATTTAAATGATGGAAGTATGGTAAAGCAGATGATTCTGATGAAGTCTCCGTCTTAGGAGATGAAAGCGCTAAATCTGTTTTTATTTTGTTTGGTTCGTAATAAAAGTTTGTGTTAACTTGGTTATTGCTTTTTGGAGTATACACTTTTGATAAGGGGGACAGCCTTTATTGGTACCTTACAGCATTTTTTCTTCAAAGGGTAGTGGAAGCTAGGTTAAGAAGGGAGGTGATGATTAGTGATCAACAGTATGGTTTCATGCCGGGAAAGAGCACTACAGATGCGATGTTTGCTCTGAGAGTGTTGATGGAGAAATATAGAGAAGGTCAGAAGGATTTGCATTGTGTCTTTGTAGACTTGGAGAAAGCCTATGGTAGAGTGCCTAGAGAGGAGTTGTGGTATTGTATGAGGAAGTCAGGAGTGGCAGAGAAGTATGTAAGAGTGATACAGGATATGTATGAGGGTAGTGTGACAGTGGTGAAGTCTGCAGTGGTAGTAACAGATCCATTTAAGGTGGAGGTAGGATTACATCAAGGATCAGCTCTGAGCCCTTTCTTATTTGCAATGGTGATGGACAGGTTGACAGACGAGATCAGACAGGCGGCCACATGGACTGTGATGTTCGCAGATGACATTGTGATCTGTAGTGAGAGTAAGGCCAGGTTGAGGAGACCCTGGAGAGGTGGAGGTATGCTCTAGAGAGGAGAGGAATGAAGGTCAGCAGGACTAAGACAGAATATGTGTGTGTGTGAATGAGAGGGAGGATAGAAGAATGGTGAGGATGCAGGGAGTAGAGTTGGCGAAGGTGGATGAGTTTAAATACTTGGGATCAACAGTTCAGAGTAATGGTGAGTGTGGAAGAGAGGTGAAGAGGAGAGTACAGGCAGTGTGGAATGGGTGGAGAAGAGTGTCAGGAGTGATTTCTGACAGACTGGAACCAGTAAGAGTGAAAGGAAAGGTCTACAAGAAGGTAGTGAGACCAACTATGTTATATAGGTTGGAGACAGTGGCATTGACAAAAAGGCAGGAGTCAGAGCTGGAAGTGGCAGAGTTAAAGGTGTTAAGATTTGCACTGGGTGTGGCAAGGATGGACAGGATTAGGAATCAGTATATTAGAGGGTCAGCTCAGGTTGGATGGTTTGGAGACAAAGTCAGAGAGGTGAGATTGCGTTGGTTTGGACATGTGCTGAGGACGGATGATGGGTATATTGGGAAAAAGATGCTAAGGATGGAGCTGCCAGGTAAGAGGAAAAGACGAAGGCCTAAGATAAGGTTTAGGAATGTGGTGAGAGAGGGCTTGCTGGTGGTTTGTGTGACAAAGCAATATGCAGAGGACAGGAAGAAATGGAAACAGAAGATCTGCTGTGGCGACCCCTAACGGGAACAGCCAAAAGAGAAGAAGATTGCATAAGAATATTCATTAATGCATTTTTGGTTTGTGTACAATACTGCTGAAATATTAGTAGTGAGGGGATGGTGGCTGTGAGAATGCTGCAGAATATACAGATGTTTTAATGTATACCAATGCAAACCCTGTTCTGTTAGTATTGTTTTGTGTATACCAGCAATGTTTACAACTACGCATGATGCTACCCCTTTGTTCTATGATAATTTTTCCTGTGTCTGGAATTATTATGCTGAGAGGTTAGGAGGGGAGTTAGTGGCTGTGAGAATGTTGCAGAATGTACAACTGTTGTTTTAAAGAATAATAATGACAACCCTGTTAAACTAGTATTGTGTATACTGGCAATGTTTACAACTATCCCTGATGGTACGCCTTTGTTCTATCATCATTTTTTGCTTTGTCTGGGGTTATTGTGCTGACAGGTTGGTGGGGAGGGGGGGGTTACTGGCTGTGAGAATATTGCACAATGTTCAGATGTTTGCCTGGTATTTGTCTCTTTTCAATAAAACATGTGGTGTTATGCAATGCATTTTATTGCAAAATCTGTTATTCCAACATCTTTGTTTGCTCATAAGCACATTGTTTTTTAATGTTACACCTTTGTATTTTTATTTTGCTTTCACTTCATCCAGATTTATTGTGCTGAGACACTGAGAGGTAGGGGCTGTGACAATTCTGCAGAATGTACTGATGTCTTAATGTGTGCCAATGCAAACCCTGTTCTACTATCGAAGTTGATCACAGCAAAGTTTTAAATAAGCACAGCGTTTTAAATCCCTAATGTTACGTCCTTGTCTTGTTTGTTTTTTTTTTTTTTTTTTTTACCTCCTCTAAAATTGTGCTGAGACTTTTGGGGGGACTATGAGAGTTCTGCAGAATGTACTAATTATTTTAATGAATGCTAATGTAATCCCTGTTATTCAAATATATTTCTAAGTTTATCATAGCAATGTTTGTAACTATCCTTGATGTTATACCTTTGTTCTGCAGTTATTTTTGGCTTTGGAATTATGCTGAGAGGTTAGGAGGTTGGTATGGGTTGTGAGAATGTTGTACAATGTCCATATGTTTGTTAGTTTTGGTCTGTTCATCAAAATGTGGGGGTCACATAATGTATGCTACTGCAAAATCTTATTCTAGCATCATTATCAGTTTATAAACACAGTATTTCAAATTCTTAATGCTCAATCTTACTGTAGTGCTGTCCTCATGTGTTGGTGTCTATGTCCTGTCTGCGAGAGTCTGTGTAGCTGCCTGTCTTGTGTTTCTGTTCTGTGTGAGGGAGTCTATGTTGGTGTCTTTGTGTACCTCTGTGGGACTGGCTACCTTGATGCAGTACAGAGGCTTGCCATAATGTAACAAAATTGTTACTAAATGCCAGTCAGTGTGTGTGTGTGTGTGTGTGTGTGTGTGTGTGTGTGTGTGTGTGTGTGTGTGTGTGTGTGGACATCTGTGACTGGCTACCTTGCTGTGGTACAGAGGCTTGTCATAATGTAACATTGGTACTAAATTTTATTTATTTATTTAACATTTGTTGACTGGAAAAGTCCAACTAGGACAAAGCCTATTTTTGGAGGAGACCCAGGGAGAAATGCTCCAGAAGAATGTCTTTGGAATGTGGGAGGAAACTCACTAGAACGCAGGAAGGACACGCAGTCTCATCACAGAAGGCACTCCAGCTGAGAATTGAACTGGAAAGCCTCTTGCTGTGGGGCAACAAAGTTAACCACTGTACCACAGGGGGTGTGACGGCAATGTGGTCACACTTTTTATATTCTCCTGGGTAGGACTCCCAACTTGAAACTTAGCAGCAGCCCTACATGAAGGAATCTGTGTGGTTTAAACTGCTCATGAAGCTAAGGAGGTGATTCTTAACTGTAAAACTTCTCTTTGAAAGTGTTAAATAAAAAAAAGTTAAAAAAGTGTTGCAAATATCCAAGGCCATTTCCTAAGTATTTACATCTAATGAAACACATCAGGCAGATAAGTCACAGTCCTAAGCCATTTTTTATTTTAAAAAGCTTAAATGAACTAATGCATAACCACATTTCAATAGTTTAGGGTTGAATTATGCTAACTAATAAAGTTATGTTATATAAATCATTTTGAATTAAGTAAAAAAAAAATTAACAGAACCCCTCACCATGCTGTTTTCATAGACATATGAATAAAATTAGATCAACGTTACCTATAGTGAGCAGTGTGATTAGTTATTAATTCCATTATGTATTGTTTGTTGTTATGACAATACCATAAGATTATAGTTGAATGGTAAAGGAAATATGTGTTTTGATTGAAAGATCCTAGTTAAACTAAAATTACAGCATGCCCAAATGAATATCTGTTCTGTTATCAAAAGGAAATCAGAGGCATTTATCAGTAGATGCTTTGAGATATTTTTGGTTATTTACAACTGAAGTGCTAGTCTTTTGTTTCTCCTTTTTTGTATCTGTTCAAGTGTTTTTTTTTCTGAATATCCCTTTAATGAAGTGGAAGAACAGTCCATATCTTCAGGAATAGAAATTATGTTGCTGTTTTTTATAAAGGCAGATGCTTCATCTAGATCGTTAAAGGTTCATATTCAATTGGAAAGAGTATTTTGATTATTGCAGGGTACACAATTTGATCCTTAATATTGTTTTACTTTAAAAGGTTAACAAAGGCACAGTATTTTTTCCTCATTTCAAGAACCTCGGTGGAGTAATTTGTCAAATCTGATGTGATTTTGATTGAATTTTAAAGGGGATTTTCTCCAAGCAGTCTTTAAAACAAGTTCTTTATCTATGAATGATAGAAGCTTTATAACTATAGATCTTGGTGGGGATGAGGAAGTTGGTGCTGGCTTTACTGTTGCTCTGTGGGCTCCCATAATTCCATAAGGAAAAAACTCCTTTTAGAGCTAAAATTTCAGGAATCCAGTGGTTTAGGAAAGAAATAAAGTCATCCTTTTCATGGAGTGTGAAAATTCTTATATTACATCTTCCTTCCCTGTTTTACAGGTCATCGAGCTTATTTTGAAGGCAGGTGTTTTGTCTGAGGATAAATTCATTTTGTAGTTCCTTCCCTTTAAGTCTCCCATCAATGTCAGTTAAGATAGTTTCTATATCTATTAATTTATTTTGTTGCTGAAGTTCTTTAAATACTTCAGTTTGTTTTAGACTGTTTAGGCTTCTCTAAGGTTTGCAATGTTCTGCTGAAAATCATCTACTTTTAAGGACAGTACCTGAAGAGATGAAGTCACCAGCTGCATTTCTTTTCTCAGTGCTAAGTTTGTTTGAGAATGCTTGGAACTGCTCATGTTCATACAGATAAAGTCTCCAATAATTTGAGAGGAATTCCTTTGAGTAGATCCTGAATTTTAAACTATTATTGATAAGTCCTTAGAAAAATTATTTGCAATCTTTAACTAAATTCCTGTCTAAATAAATAGTTTTACAGAGCTCTAAAACTGTGCTGCACTCAAATGGCCAGCTTGGCTTCACAAGAGTATTTGTAAAGGAAATGTACTATTTGCTTGCCTTTTTGACAAAGCCACAGCAAGTATGAGCAGACTGCTATGTGAGGCATACTTTTACATTTTACTGCTCATATTATATACTGCTTCCAAAACTAGTCCCCAGATACAGCTGTTTCTTTGACTAAATTATCTCATCATTAGTGGTAAAATACAAATGCCACTGGGGGCAATATTGTGGTAAAATTCAGTTACTGCAATATGTTCATAGGTTCATAGGATGTTACTAGGCTAATGGCTTAAAAGCCACTACAAGGCCTAACCAATACTACCCAATTTTACCCTAAATGTGGTCCCTAGGGGCTGGAGAATGGCATAGATCTGTGCCTATACCTTGAGTATTTTGCAAATTGCTCCTGTCCATAAAGAACATAGGTGCCACCCCAGGAGTGAATTTGTAATTCCCCACCCATTGATGCAAACTACATTTGAAGAAGGCCAGGGAAGGGCTCTGCTTCACATCAATAGGAAGCCTGTTCCACACAGGTGGTAATCTCTGGGACATATATCTGTCTCTCCAGCATGTTTTGTTTGAGTTGCAGACCAGGTTTAAATTGGGTGACCCTTGTGTGGTTTGCCTTGCAGATGTGCAACAGCTCAATCAGGGCTGGATTTGTGAGTGCCTTCTAGGTTAGGCATAGGTCACTCATTCATAGTCGGTAGGAGGCAGAGTAAAGGGATAGGGTTTTTAATCTATAAGACATAATGCTTAACTATGTATTTCCTTTATGAGGAACCTCTGAGGTTGCTTCAGCTGTTGTAAGTGCATAGTCAAGTACATGCCACATGGCACATTATACTCAATTATTTGTCTAATGAGGGGTAAGTACAATGGGACTATAGCTTCCTTGTATCTGGATGTCATATCTTTACTTATAATCTGTGTCACACTGAAGGACTTCCTCACCACTGTGGACATGCAATCAAAGTTCAGGCTACTATCTATCTTTGTACGTAGATCTCTCACATCTGAGTCTGCTCTTAGGGGTGTGCTATTAAGTAATTTGCAGGGATATTTGACTTCCCTAAGGGTATGATAATGCATTTTTTTCACATTTAGTTTTAGGTCATGGCTCTGGCACCAATTCTTTATCTGATTTAGATCATCCTCAAGGATATCTACATCTGTAGGGGATTCAATGATTGCCCAAAGCTTACAGTTGTCAGTAAACTTAGTCATCCAGAGGCCTTCCACATTAACCTTAACTTCAGAGAAGTATATTCTGAACAGGAATGGTCTCAACACTGAGTTCTTTGGCACACCGCTACTAACTGGCCTCTTGCTGGATCTGGATTCACCCACTGTAACAACATAAGTCTTGTCTGTGAGCCAATTCATCTGGTGACATAGGGATTTATGCACAGTTTTGTGAGTTTATTTGTAATACCTGAGTGGGAAATCATGTCAGATGCCTTAGCCAGGTCAAGGTAGGCAGTATGCACTGTTTTACACTCATCCATACCCTACTGACTTTCTCAAAGGAGTTCTTCAGATTTAGTAGCCATGACTTGCCCTTGACAAAGCTGAATTGGGTTGGGTCCAGTGTTTGGAGGTTTCCTACTTCATTATTTATCAGATCCATGATTATTCTTTCCATAGCCTTACTTATAAGAATAGTCAAACTTATGGGTCTGTAATTTCCTGAGTTAACTGATGGTCCCCCTTTATGCAAAGGGATGACTGTTTCTGTCCAATCCACCAAGACAAAGCCAGCCCAGAGACTATGGTTAAGAGAGATCCTCAAAAGAACAGATAAAAACAGCCAGATAAATGATAAATCTGGTGGGATCAAGCAGACTAAAGTAGTAAAACATAGTAAAAACAAAAACCATAATAGAAGCATGTCAAGTCCGGTTGAATACGAACGTTTAATAAACTGCAAGTAAAAACATTTGCCAAAGAAGCTTCTTCAGGCAAATTTGAAACTTAACTAAACATTTTGATTTAAATACTAATTATAACATCACATGTTATTAAAATCACATGATACAATTAAATATTTAGAGTGCTAAAAATATATGGTAAAAGTTATATAAAATTATATGAAATCAATAAATGGTTTGAAATTACTTACATAAAACTATAAAACTATAAAATAGGAAGTTTCAAAGAGCCAACCATTCAAAATATATGAAGTGGTAATTATTATTTCTGATTAAATGCCCTAAGAAGTGGTTTTAAAGAGACAGAACCATTCAAACCTAGTGGGGGCATGTGCTCTTAGCCGGAGTATGCAGTAATATTCATCCATTTCTGTATTATGCATAATGTTTCCCCCATGTAATGAACATGTAAAATACATAATTTAAAATAATGAGTGATACCTTTATCTGCTGTATGTTTATATAGGGCATTAGTGGGAGCTTATCTTTCTATTTTAGCAATATGGTTACCAATGCACTTCTTGAATTTCTGGTTGGTTTTGCCAACATAATAAGCATCACATTTTTCACACATAGCTAAATAAACTAAGTTTTTAGTATTACGATTACCAGTTGCTCTTAACTCAAATTCATGGGCACTAACAGGATGAATGAATGTTTTGTTAGTATAAATATACCTGCAATATATACAACACGCACATTTAAATATACCTTTTGTCTTAGTCTTCATAGGTATAACCATGCAGGGCTGTTCCTTATAACATAATATTTGCTTCAAATTAGAGCTTTTTGATAACCAAAATGTGGTCCATGTGAAGTGATTGGATTTAATTCAGGTACATCATGCAATTGATAATGCAATTTATTGATAATTTGTTTAACATGCTGTGTGTTCTTATTATAAGACAACAGACATCTAGGTGTATTTGAAGATGAACGAACTTCCTTAGTATCTGTTGTTTTTTTCAGAAAATATAGGTTTTGTAGCTGTGTGACACTGTTGTTTAATCTGATCACATATAGGATTAACATTATGAAAGGCATAACCTCTATTGAAAAAGTCAGCTATAATGTTGTCCAACTGAGTATTTATTGTGTTACCTAATGTATTCATCTTTGCAACTCTTATCACCTGATTCCGTATAATATTATTAAATGTAAAATGTGGGTGCATAATACTCTTATGCAAATAAGAACTATGTTTGACAGGTTTCTTATATAACATCTTTTTAAGAGCACCATGTGTATTCTCAAAAATAGTAACATCAAGAAAGTCAATTCTATCAAAAGCCAAATTCTTCTTAAATTTAAGGAAAATGTGTATTGGGAATGTAATAATAAAATTCATCAAATAAATTGGCATTTCCTTGCCATATTAAAAATAAATCATCCACAAAGCACTGAAAAATACAACATTGTTTTTAAAATTATTTTCAGATGATAAAATAAATTTACTCTTCCATATGTGATTAACAATTTGAGTGTAAGTATTAGCAATGGAGTACACGTATCTACACCACAAACTTGTTTAAAAAAGTGTTTTTGAAATAAGAAGACATTATTTGTCAATACCAGCATTAAATGTTGGCATAACATATTAATATATGGTTGAGTGTACTCAGTAAAATCAAGTAAAAATTATTTCACATATTGGACACCAACATTAGGAATCATATTGAATAAAGAGTCAACGTCTAAGGTAGCAAAATAACAGTTGGCTCGTTTATCTGTAATAATTCATAAAGTTGCTGTAAAAAAATCAGTGGTGTCCTTAATGATTATGTCCTAAGCTGTCTTTCTTAGAATTTAGAAATAGGTTCAGTTATCCAACCTCTGGCTGAGATTATAGGCATCACCTGTGGGTTGGATAATGATGTGTGTATCTTAGGTATTCCATATATAAATGGTAGATGCCCTTTATATATGGAATACCTAAGATACACAAATCATGTGTAAGTAATCAAATAGTTGAATGTGAATCTTTTTCTGGTTATAAAGCATTTGTAAAGCATTTTATACATTAATAACAATCTTGTTACAGTCAGTTTTACTAACAGGTTCATAGGTTCATAGGTAGGTACTAGGCTATCTACCCAAGGGCATTTATAAGCCTAGCCAGAGTGAGTCGGCTTTCACCGCCCTATTGATTAATTAACTGATCCTCTGTCAAGCAGAGCCAATAAAGTGATCCCAGGGGTGTATTTTCTGTTACCCATCCACTAGTCTAGGTTTCTCTTGAAGAGTGTTAGTTAGGGGCTCTGCCTGATGTAATTTGGAATTTTGTTCCAAAGCATGAGGAGTCTCTGTGACAGGAATCTATCCCTCCAGCATGTTCTATTTATTGTTGTGGCGAGGTTTAGCTAGAGCGTGTGACTCGCAGTGACTTGGATTTCTTTAAGTGGAGCATGTCCATCAATTCTGAGTTGGACATGGCTTTGTAAGTCAGGCAGAGATCACCTCTGAGTAAGTGATATGCAACTGAGTACAGCTGGAGTTTTTTCAGTTGGGCTGCATAGGACATATGCTTGAGACCAGTAATCCTCTTGGTGAGGTACTTTTGTGATCTTTCCAGCTGTTGGAAGGGTCTTGTGAGGTACATCCCAAATGGGGCATTGTACTCTATGATGGGTCTAATGAGTGATGAGTAGAGGGGCACTATAACCTCTTTATTTCTAGATGCGAGCTCTTTAGTAATTAGATGGGCCACATAGAAGGATTTCCTAACTACTTTGGCAGTATGATTGTCAAAGGAAAGATTACTATCTACCTGGGTCCCAAGATCTCTTATTATCTCTTCTGTATTAAGGTGGCTGCCACCTATGTGGTAATTCGTGGGTGTTTTGTTTTTCCCAAACGGGATGACTATGCATTTTTTGGCATTTAGCTTGAGGACATGACTTTGACACCAGATGTCCGTCTCAGTAAGGCCCTTTTGGAGGATGTCTGTGTCAGCCAGAGAGTCAATTATGGCTCTCTGTTTGCAGTCATCGGCAAACTTGGTTAGCCATAGTTCTCCTGTGTTTGCCTGTACTTCTGAGAAGTATATGCCAAACAGTAGGGGTCCCAGGACCGAGCCTTGCAGGACACCACTTGTGACTGGTTTAGAGTCGGACCTGGAGTCCGCTATTCTTACTGTGTGAGTTCTGTCTGCAAGCCAGTTGGCAACCCATCTCGTGACATAAGGGTTTATGTTCAGGCTGGTGAGATTTTCTGTAATACCCGAGTGGGGAATGGTGTCGAAAGCCTTGGTAAGGTCAAGGCAGGCTGTGTGAACCACCTTTCCCTCATCTATGGTCTTGGTGACTGTCTCGAAGAAGTCAACCAGGTTTAGTAGGCATGATCTGCCCTTAACAAAGCTGAACTGGGTCAGGTCAAGTGTTTGGAGGTTCCTAATGACTTTGTTAATGAGTTCCATGATGATGCGCTCCATAGCCTTGCAGACCAGGCTAGTCAGGCTTATGGGGCAATAGTTACCAGGGTCAGTTGTGGCTCCTCCTTTGTGGAGAGGAATGACCATTGCTGTGCATCATTCTATGGGCACGTAGCTTGTGGAGAGGCTGAGGTTGAACAGCATGTTTAGGTGGAGGGCTAGTTCTTTCTGTAGTTCGTGCAAGACGCAGCCTGGGACACCATCTGGTCCTATTAACACTGTGTTTTTGGCTTTTGAAAGGGCTGTTTTTACCTGTGCATCAGTGATTTTTGGGAATCTACACTTTTCTGGTATTGTTGTGGGCCCTTTTGGAGGTGAGAGAGGGGTGAAGTTTGCACTGAATCTATCTGCCAGGATGTTGGCAATATCAGTAGGTTCAGTATATTTTGTGCTATTTTGCACTAGTTCAATGCATATCTGCAAGTTGCCACTTAGATTCTTAACATAGCTAAAGAAGGCTTTGTGGTTATCTTTTGAATCCTTGGCTATTTTTCTTTCGAAGTTAGCCTTGGATGATTTCATGAGGGACCTCAGTTTCTTACTGATACTGATGAGGGATGTCTTTCCCTCTTGGGATTTGCTTTCCTCCTTCTATTGTATAGCCTGTTTATTGCAGGGGTCCACCAAACTGGTTTCTTTCTCTTAGAAGAATGAGTCTTGGTTTAGCTAGGGATGGCACGATCCATGCATCCTTGTGGGTGCTCATAGAGTGCATTTGTAAAGGTTTCTGCATCTTGGACAGCATTATCCTTTAGTGTGGGGGCTGTGAAACCTGTCACCTCTGTCTTAAGTAAGGTTAAGTTTGCTTTAGAAAAGCTTTTTACTGTGGTTTCCTTAGTTGGAGGTGGTGGTGGGGTGTGGACATCCAGAGTGATTAGTTTATGGTCTGATCTAACCAGTGATGGGTTGACCTCCGGTGTGGAACACCTGTCGCCCATGTTGGTGATGACCAGGTTCAATATGTTTTCACCTCTGGTAGGGGAGTTTACCAGCTGATCCAGGACGTTTGAGTTGATGAATTCCAGGAAGCGCTGGGCCTGGGAATTTGTACTCGAGTAGTTTTCCCAGTGAATGGTAGGGTAATTGAAATCGCCCAATATCAGGGTGTTTGGTAGGACCTTCATGTTTTCCAGTGTCTTCAGAAAGGTGGAGTGGTAGTCCTGGGTCATGGAGGGTGATCTGTAGCAGGCCACAATTTGCATAGCAGATTTGCCAGATGTTAGTTGCACATGGATGACCTCAGAGGTATCATGCTGCACCACTAACCTGGAGATGTAGGTATCCTTGATGAATATGGATAGACCCCCTCCTTTTGTGTTTCGGTCCATGTTCTGTGGCCAAAACATGTGCTATGAGTTGTAGCCTGGTAGTGCTGGGGTGCTCTCTGGAGCCTTGAACCAGGTTTCAGTTACTGAACAGATGTTGACATTCTCCATACTGAGGAGTGCTTCGAGCGAGTGCATTTTGAGATTTAAACTCCTGGTGTTGAGTAGCATAACCCTCAGTTTTTTGTTAATTGTGGTGTTTATGGAGGTGGGTTTGACGTTTGAGCCTTGCTTAAAAAGGCACTATGGGGGCAACAAGAGCCTTGGCCAATATTCAAAAGCCTAGGGATGACAGGTGCAAGCCATCTCTTGTGAAGCAATGTGGCTTGTCGAGCATGTCGTCCCAGGCTGACCGACACTGGATCCCCTTTGAATGACACCAGAAGCTTAGCCAATTGTTGAAATTGATCATTTTTTCTTTATACAGAGGTATCATTCTTGATGAGGGCAGGATGCTACTTAGGGTCAGGGTCATACCAGCTTGGGCTACATGATCAGAGAGCTCTTCCATGTCTCTTTTCATGTAGTCCAGGGAGGTACGTCTCAGGTCATTCACACCAACATGAACAATGACAGAGTCATATTTGTACTTTTTCTGGAGTGACCTGAGTGCTTGCATTATGTGGCGGATTCTGGCTCCTGACAGGCAGCTAACAGTAACCTTCTGCTAGTCCAGCCTAGTGAGTGGAACATCAGTGTGCCTGACTATAGAGTCACCTATTACTAGTGTGTTAGGTATGTTATTTCACCTTAAGGGCTGTGATTGTGCGGCACACTGATTTTGTGTTGTATGTGTTGTCTGGTTTGTGACGGGAAGTGCAGGTTGTTTGGGTGTCTGCTTTGGAGGTCTCTGATGCTTTTGCAGGTTTTTATTTAGAGCCTCCAAGTATGATTTTGTGTATTTATATGTATTTTTGCCAGTGCTGTTTTAGTAGGTCTGTGTGCGGCTGGAGTTGTGGTGCAAGAGTTAACCTTCTCCTCTTGACTGTCTGTTCTAGTCTTGGGTGGAGACAGCTTAGCTTCCAGTTTTGCTGTATAATTGTATCTCTTGCATATGTTAGTGTTTTGTGGTAGGAGGAGAGGGTTGTTTGTGTACATGAGGCAGTTATAACATTGCCTCAGAATACCCAGATTCACCAGCTGGACAGGAGAGTGCACCTGAAGTTGCCCTTTGGTCATGCCTGAATAGTAGGGTGAGCTGCTTAGTCACTTGGTTGGTGAGGGGTGAATAAAGAGCCTTGCCCTGCTGGGCGATCAGTGTCAGGGTATATTAGTGCTTGCTATTAGGTCTGAGCAAGTGTTGGGCTGTAAGATGCTTTTTGAGTGCTTAGGTTGAGAGTTAGACTAGTTCCAAGGGAAAAACTGAAGAGGAGACTTAGTGGAGCTGGGAATAAGAGAAAAACTAAAGAGGAGACTTAGTGGAGCCAGGAATAATTTAACAGTAGCTAACCGGCACTGCCCAGTACGCAAAACCGTGCAAACGCGGTTTTTATAGTAGGGAAATGAAAGAAATACAAATTAGCCCAAAATGGCCAATAAACTACTAGCTTCTGGGCTGGAACCACTCCTCCAGGGACAGATAGGTTGCTCAAAGCTCCCCTCTCTCACAGGTGAACAGAGAAACCTCCTTCTATCCAAGTAAGTTATGGGCAACTCAGAAACTAGTATCACAGCCCTGAATTCAGCACTAGCCTGAAAACTGGACTATACTAGCTTAGAAAGGCGGGAAACAAGGATTATTTTTTTCTTTTTTTTTAAAAGATAAGGCAAAAACAGTAAAAAATACATTTAAAACAGCATTAAATGACTACAAACAATCAGAAAAGGCTATCGCACTTTAGTGTGTAGCCTACAACAGTTAAACAAATTATTTAAACAAAAACAACTTTTTAAAAGTGCAGGCAGTCAAATAAGTACAATATGTGAAAAAAACAAGCTTTAAAATCACAATAAATGCTGGAAAATCTGCGTTTAGGCGGAAAACAGTTAAGTACAGCAAGAAAGTACAGAAAACTGATACTTAATCACTCCAAAGTCTCTCTCCTAAGCTAGAAGGCTTGTATCAGTTTAAGGCTTTCTAGTGCTACCAGTAGGTTAGTTACAGGAAAGATGGGAAACAAGCACAGATGTGGTCTTTTAAACCAGAAAGTTAAAAGAGATGGACAAACTGTTCAAATGGTCAATAAACTACAATTTCTGGGCCAAGAACCTATCCTCTCATGGTAGACAGGCTACCTAGTGCTTATCACTCCCACTGATAAGCTAAAAGGCTTTCCTTCAACACAGAAAGGCTTGTGGGGCTCAGATGCTTACCAACAGTCCTGAATACAGTAACTCTGTATCTGAACTAGGCTAGTTACAGGAAAGGTGGGAAACAAGCGCAAGTGCGGCTATTAAACCAGAACGTTGAAAGAGATGGAAAAAACTGCCCAAATGGCCAATAGCTACAATTTCTGGGCCAGGAACCACTTCTCTTGTGGTAGATAGGCTACCTAATGCTTACCACTCCCACTGATAAGCTAGAAGGCTTCCCTCCAACACAGAAAGGCTTGGGGAGCTCAGAAGCTTTCAAAGAGTCCTGGAATACAGCAAATCTGTACCTGGACTAGACTAGTTACAGGAAAGGCGGGGAACAAGTACATACGTAGGCTTTTAAGCCAGCAAGTTGAAAGAGATGGAAAACTGCCCAAATAACCAAATAAACTACAATTTCTGGGCCAAAACTCACTCTTCCCATGGAGGATAGGCTACCTAGTGATTACCACTCCCACTGATAAGCTAGAAGGCTTTCCTCCAACACAGAAAGGCTTGGGGGCTCAGAAGCTTACTAACAATCCTGGATACAGCAATTCTGTAACCAGACTAGGCTAGTTATAGGAAAGGTGGGAAACAGGCACAAGTGTGGCTTTCAAACCAGAAAGTTGAAAGAGATGGAAAAAACTGCTCAAACAGCCAATAAACTATCATTTCTGGGCCAAAAACCATTCCTCCTGTGGTAGATAGGCTACCTAGTGCTTACCACTTCCACTGATAAGCTAGAAGGCTTCCCTCCACATGGAAAGGCTTGGGGGACTCAGAAGCTTACAAAGAATCCTGGATACAGCAAATATGTACCTGGACTAGACTAGTAACAGGAAAGGCAGGAAACAAGCACAAACACAGGCTTTTAAATCAGAAGGTTGAAAGAGATGGAAAACCTTCCCAAACAGCCAATAAACTATCATTTCTGGGCCAAAAACCATTCCTCCTGTGGTAGATAGGCTACCTAGTGCTTACCACTCCCACTGATAAGCTAGAAGGCTTCTCTCCAACACAGAAAGGCTTGGGGGGCTCAGGAGCTTACCAACAGTCCTGGATACAGCAAATCTGTACCTGGGTTACACTAGTTATAGGAAAGGCGGGGACCAAACGCAAAACAGGCTTTTAACCAGAAAGTAGAAAAAGATGGAAAAACTGCCCAAACGGCCAATGAACTACAATTTCAGGGCCAAAACCCACTCTTCCCATGGTAAATAGGCTACCTAGTGCTTACTACTCCCACTGATAAGCTAGAAGGCTTCTCTCCAACAGCAAGTCTGTATATGGACTTGACTAGTTACAGAAAAGGCAGGAAACAAGCTTAGAATTTCTTTTTTGTAACAGAAAAGCAGTTAAAAACAGCAGTAAATACAATTCAAATTGTAGTGCAGGCCAGCACACCCGAGCGTGTAGCAACACTACGGCAAATACAGTTCAAATAAATGCAATTAAATTAACAAATGACTAAAAAACAAGTGCAGAAGGCAGTAAATTAGAAGGCTACTAACAAGCAGTAATAAGTGCAGAGTAAGAGCGACTGAACAGATAACAGCACGCAGAAGAGTAACTAAGACAGTTACAGTAAGAGCAGATGAATAAGATATATATATATATATATATATATATATATATATATATTTTTTTTTTTTTTTTTTGAGGGAAGGAACAGAGCATTATTAAGAGGCCTTCCCAAATGCTCACTTTGTACACAGCAGGAGTGCCTGAAATCAGAATATGATCTCATTTCACTCAGTTGAGTGAGGAAATGAGATGGGACCAGAAGGAGTATCCAAATACAAATCTACAAGAGGGGTGGGCAATTTCAAAGCCACCAACATTAATACCAAAACAAGAACAGGGAGGATGGGTAGGGAACTAACTGTAGAGAGACAGCCACAACTTAAGTTGAGTTACTATTCAGTGAAAAACACAAATAAATAAATTAAATGCAATACTATATGCAAAAGAGCAGATAAAAGTGTACTTAAATTCACTTATAAGTCCAGCTGATTTCAGGTAGATGTTAGCCGGCCAAAGCTCTGATATTAAGCAGAGGTAACTCAAAATGTACCACTTATATAAGGCAAGACAGGATGTTAGTGATGAGCTGAAACTACCCCCACTGCTATCAATGGCTACACAGAAATTCTAAAAAGTATATGTAGAGAGACCGCCACAACTTCTGCTGGGTTAATATTCAGTGAAAAACACAAATAAATAAATTAAATACAATACTATATGCAAAAGAGCAGATAAAAGTGTACTTAAATTCACTTATACGTCCAGCTGATTTCAGGTAGATGTTAGCCGGCCAAAGCTCATAATCTTGACTTCTTAACATCTGATATCTGATTCATAGTATCAGTATAAAGGGATGTGTCCATCACCACTACTCTTCCACCCTTATCAGCATTCTTGATAGTAATGTCTAGGTAATTAACTAGAGACTTAATGACAGACTTCTCAGCAGGAGTGAGATTATAAAACTTACTGGCGTTCTTTGTACGATGCAACTCATAAAGCTCACATTCTGCAGCTCATTCAAATACTAGTCTACAGCATTGTTATAAGGTATGAATAGGCTGCAACACTTTAGTATACTTGTGTTAGTTATGTGTTGTGACCCAAATAGTATCTTTAAAGGAAAACAATGGGATATTAAATCCAATAGCCCTATCTGCTGTTTCCTTAAGTCCCCCTTATGTGCTACAGGCAAAAAAAAAAAATAACTGCAGCTTTAAAATAAACTGATCTAAACAGTTTTAAACCTGAGCTTCCTAAATCTCCGTACTATTTCAGCTTCCGTTTTCAAACCAAAAAGAAAAATGTCTACCTGGCTCTTAAATAATGATGTCACATCTGCCACTGCTCCTCAAGTCGATCCCTGGAGGTTTCCACCCCCAAAGTGATGTAAACTCTGCCTTATTTCCATGCTGCATTGAACCTCCTGTGATCCTCCCACATTGTGATGTCATTGCAGCCTTGGCCAGCCCACTATTACCATAGTAGCTGCTGTGTGGAACTTCTTTTCTAGCGAGGTGAATGCTATCGGCTCCATTTTGTGTGAAGGACTTGCTGGAAGCTGGGATTGCCTGTCTTTTCTCGAGCATTGGAAGACTTCAGTTAGTAAGGTAAGTTATAAATGTAATTTTACATGTCCATGTGTCCCTAGCAATGATATTTGTCGTTATAGTCGACTTAATGCTTACAAGTGTGTACGCTTTGTTTAATTTGTAGTATTGCCGAGTAGTTTATTATTTCTGTACTTTTGATTTAAATATTTGTGTGCTCGGTTGTTTTTGTGTAATTGGAATCCTTATTCTCGAGTCGGAAGCTAGGGGCAGGCTAAAATTAATATTTTATTTGTATTTGTTGATGTTTGTATTTGTACGCTGAAACCCACATTGTCCTAAAGTGCGCATGTTAGGGACAGTATTTGTTGGTTGCTTTGTTCGCCGCCTTTAAGGTAGATTTGTTACAATGGGGGTAGATCTTTGGCTTCCTGTATTCGCTATCCTAAAGTGGACTAGTTGAAATTTCAGCGTTTTTAAAATTTTATTTATTTGTGGTGTGTTTGGTTTTCGGCAGCCGTGGTTATTGTTTTACAGCTGGGATGTGCAACTATTTAATGTCGTTTAAATATGACACAAAAATGCGCGGGACTCAACACTCACAGGTAAGCTTATGGCTCCCTTTACTGAAGCTGCTCTGCTGGACTGGTGTTTCGTTTACTTTACTAAGCTTGTGTAATGTAAGCTTAAGGCTCTTACTGAAGTTGGTGCTATTAAGGCTACATTTTTACTTTACTTACTGAAGCTGGTGTGTCCATTTACTTTCTGAAGCTGCCTCAACACTCACTGGTAAGCTTAAGGTTCTGTTTACTGAAGCTGCTCCATTTTTATTTTATGTATTGACGCTCGTGTGTGTGCGCTTAAGGCTCTGTTTACTGAAGCTATTCTGTTGGTGCTCACTTTATTTTTTGAAGCTGGTGCCGTGCTGTGTAAGCTTAAGGCCCTTAATGAAGCTGGTTTGTCTGTTTATTTTACTTTCGGAAGCTGCCTTAACACTCACGGGTAAGCTTAAGGCTCCATTTACTTTACTGGTGCTGTGTCAGCTTAAGGCTCGCTCATTTATTGAAGCTGCTGTTTTCGCTTTATCTACTGAAGCTGTCATTTTGCTTTATCTACTGAAGCTGCCGTTTTAATTTTTGTACTGAAGCTGCTCCCAAAGCTGAGCAGATCTCTGCACGAGTGCGTATCATGCTATTCCATTCCATTGCCTATGTTGAGTGATCACATCCAGTTTCCGCTTTACAAATTCTAGATCTGTCGGGGTAGCGTGTCAGATGTTGCTCTGTGTGCCCGCAGATGTTGTGTGTGGGTTTGTTGTTCCCAACGTGGGTTATTAGGACATATAAGCAGTGATATATCTGTAAGGGATCTGCATTTTTCATAGATTTAGATTCAGATTATTGCATTATCATACACTGAAATAAATGTTTGAGGAATGTTTAATGCAAATCTGCATTCTATGTCATCAGCTGAATTTCTAGCATTTGTCTTTTGTATTTCATTGTTGACTAGGTAGGTGGGCTATTCCACAGACCCTTATCAGTCATGACTCAGGCTCAAAACAGAGCAGTACAAAGATAATAAAACGGCTGATTGAGTAATGTATACAGGACTGTTGATGTTATTACAAAGTGTTTATATACAGTCAGTTTTTCATGGTTATAATAAAGATGCATAGTGTGTACATATCTATGGTTAGGGTCTACTGATGCACTGCTGTGCCTCCCATGACTGTACTCCTATACAATTATTTAACTGATTTGTAATTTATGTACTGGGTAAGAAGATTGGTCCATGTCAAGTGTGTATTTTGCAGCTACATCCAGACTACTTGGAGAAGGATACATACACTATATGGGGGCAGTTTTTAGAGTAGCCAGTTAACCAGCAAATTTCTTTTTATTCTTACTGGTAGTCTATTCTTCTTCTGTCTTTTCTTTTAATACCTCTGTCCTTTTTTACTGATGTTTGCAGATGACATTGTGATCTGTAGTGAGAGTAGGGAACAGGTGGAGGAGACCCTGGAGAGGTGGAGATATGCTCTAGAGAGAAGAGAAATGAAGACCAGCAGGACTAAGACAGAATATATGTGTGTGAATGAGCGGGAGGATAGAAGAATGGTGAGGATGCAGGGAGTAGAGGTGGCAAAGGTGGATGAGTTTAAATACTTGGGATCAATAGTTCAGAGTAATGGTGAGTGTGGAAAAGAAGTGAAGAAGAGAGTACAGGCAGGATGGAGTGGGTGGAGGAGTGTCAGGAGTGATTTGTGACAGACGAGTACCAGTAAGAGTAAAAGGGAAGGTCTAGAAGAGGGTAGTAAGACCAGCTATGTTATATGGGCTAGAGACAGTGGCATTGACAAAGGCAGGAGTCAGAGCTTGACGTGGCAGAGTTGAAGATGTTAAGATTTGCACTGGGTGTGACGAGGATGGACAGGATTAGGAATAAGTATATTAGAGAGTCAGTCCAGGTTGGAAGGTTTGGAGACAAAGCCAGAGAGGCAAGATTACATTGGTTTGGACATGTGCTGAGGATGGATACAGAGCATATTGGGGAAAAAGATGCTAAGGATGAAGCTGCCAGGTAACAGGAAAAGAGGAAGGCCTAAGATAAGGTTTATGGATGTGGTGAGAGAGGACATGCAGATGGTTGGTGTGACAGAGCAAGATGCAGAGGACAGGAAGAAATGGAAACAGTTGATCTGCTGTGGCGACCCCTAATGGGAGCAGCCGAAAGAAGAAGATTCTTGCTAAAAGTTTGTGGACACTAATCACTAGTGCTATTGGTTATCATTTTTGTAATTCTTTAGCTTCCATTTTTTTATAAGCACTTTATTAGAAGCAATTGTTTATTAGCATTAATGCCTTTTTGCATGTCATTCCACACATCACTATTCAAGACATGCCATTAATTTAAACATCACACCCAGAACTCAGCATGAGGTATGTGTGTGTGTGTGTGTGTGTGTGTGTGTGTGTGTGTGTGTGTGTGTGTGTGTGTGTACTTTGCTCTGTTCCTTTTAAAATATGTGGTTTTGTGGCGAATCGGTGAATTCACTAAATAATTATAGCCCTTTAAGTTTCAGTCTTCCTTTTTTGGAAACACATGGTAACAAAAAACACTATTTCAACAACTTTCTAAAATTATACAAGCAATGTTTAAAATCTGTCCCTGGTTTTGTGCCCCCCCCAATACATTTTGGCTTTTTCCAGATTTCTTCTCCTGCGAAATTGAGTGATTAAGTTGTGTCAAGTGGATGCTGCACTGGTAGTGTTGCCTCACAGCAAGAGGTTCTCTGGTTTAATTCCTGGCTAGGCTGCCATCTGTGCAGAATCTGTATGTTCTCCCTGTGTTCATGTGGGTTTCCTCTGGGTGCTCTGGTTTCCTCCCATGTTACAAAGATATACATCTGGAGCATTTCTCCCTGGGCCTCTCCCAAAAATTGGCTTTGTTTCACGTCAAACTTTCCTGGTAAATAAATGTTAAATAAAAAATTTTTCAAGGGGTTGAGTACTTCAGGGGTAGAGAAGTTTAGTGTTGCTTAATCTGTTTGCATTGTTAGTAGCACAACAGGGAGTAGCCTTACTTTTGATGCAGAAGGCTATGGGTTCTACTCCCAGAGTATTTAGATGGATTGCTGATACTGTACTGTGTTGTACTTTAAAGGGAGTGAGAGGATGCTGCATTCCAGTGAGTGCCCTCCTTTGGAGGAGTTACCTAGTAACTATGAAGCTGTTATCAGTTTGCCATCCATTCATTATTGCAATATTACTAGGTTAACACTTTTTAATGTAACATAGGTAATTTATTCTTCAAGGGCAACAACCACTTTATTTATAGATGAAACAATAAAATATAAAGTTATTTCCTAGCAGCGGCCTGTTCATTATTTAGAAATACCTTTAATGTGGAATTATTTAGATTACTTACTTCTGCAGAGATTTTGTGTATTTACTGATATTGGTGGATTGTAATGACAGAAGTTTAAATGGGCTTTTATGGTTCAAATTTTCTGAAATGGGAAGTTTTGTCATTATTGGTTCATACATTTTGTTTCATTGCTTACTAGAAGACTGTTCAAAACTAGGAATTTAAAACCCATTCTAACAACTGCTGCTGTATTATACAAGGAATATAATTTAATAAAATCAGGAAGGTGAATAAAAGAATGCATACATGTATGCATGGCCCTAAAATGTGTTTGAAAACAGCCCAGAGGAAAGTGTGTGAGGCTCAAAATCATGGGCAAATTTTAAGGTTTACTCTTGTTACCAAAGCAATGGATGATGGTAAAACAGTTCAAACCACATTACCTTGACCTGGCCAAGCCTTTTGACACAATCCCCTACTCAGGTGTAGTACAAAATATGAATAATGTAGGAGAAAACACTTGTGTCACTAGCTGGATTGCCAACTTGCTCACAGGATGTAGGAGATCAAAATAGAGGAAGTGACGAATCACCAATGGAGTCCCCCAGGGTTCAATGCTGAGATTTTCTGTTTGGCATATACATTTCAAAAGTAGAAGGAAATACCAAAGGGCTTTGACTGGCTAAGTTTGAGATGACTGCAAGCTAGGGGCAGTTATTGAATCCCCAAATGACTTGACCATCATACAGGAAGTTTTGTCCCAAATAATAACTGGTGTCAAAGTCATGACAATGCCCTCTGAGAACTGACCCAATTGTTTGGCATTTGGGAAGTTGTGTGTACAGTGACTTAACCTTTGACCAACATGTGCCCAGAGTTATAAGAGCCTTTCTGTATTGCACAGCTTATAAACAAATTGTGACTAGATCTAGAGATGATGATGTCCATCTTTACAAAGCCCTCATTAGGTCAATCATTTTGTATAATGCCTGCTTTGGCATGTATCTGTCCATCCCATGAAACAACTGGAATACCTTCAGAGATACCTTACCAAAAGGATACAAGTCCTAAACAATAGGTCTTGCATGGACCACCTCAAAGATGTATTATTATACTCAGTATCCTACAGAGTGCTTAGAGGTGACAGGTCTGGAATACGAGGCATCCTCCGACCTAATACAGATAGACCCACTGAACATCAGCAAGAAAAATGGCATCAGAAATACTAAGTCCAGGTATCTAAACTGAATGCTGTGGAGAGTTGGATATATATCACAGAGGCTAACACTGTTCCAGAATAGACTATCCATAAAAATGAAACAAAGCTCATCTGTCCATATTCAAATGCAACTTGGATCCAAGGATGGATAATAGAAAATGTACTCCAGGATTGCTTCTCATGCCACTAAAGGATAGAGGCAACTCCTAAATGCTGCATCCCTTACATGGGTCCCCTCAAATTATCTATGGTATGATGAATTATTCTCACTAGGGGTAATATATAATTATCAGCCACGGGATCGGTAAGACCAATCAGAAAATGTTATTTCAAGCACCAAAAGGGAATTGGCCAAGCTTAAAATGTCCTCCAGGTGAACCTATGTTGTAGTAAATAGTTATAAGAAATTGCCCTTTTTAGATCACTAAGTGCCCCTCTCTCCGTCCACCCCCCCAGTCTTCAACAGCTTCCGGCACCTATGGTTCTTCTTTAAGAACGCCTTCAAGTCCAATGACGCTTTTGCATCTGTGCCATGGGTGCCGGATTGGCATGCTGACATCATCATGTGGCGCACGTATTTTCAGGTTTGAGAGCAGGAACTGAAACAGACAGTTTCTGCGTATTTGATGGGTTAGCTGTGAGGAAAAATGGACAGTTTCTGCTTATCTGATGGGTTAGCTGTGAGGACTGCAGATGGAGTCCGGACGCTTTTCAGAGTGAGTAAGCTGGCAGAATGAAACTTGTGTGTGTGTGTGTAACATCTGGTGGCTAGTGGTACTCAGGCTCAAATCCTGTACCTTGGGTACAGGTAAAAAGAGCCTAAAGACCCTAGCCACCATCACTTGTGAATTTATGCCTCACATTTATGTTCTGTTCCTCTGGTTTTCATGAGTGGTAAAACAAAACCTTTTATTCTAGAAATTTTCTAAGATTATAAAATCAGTATTTGAAATGTGTTCCTATTTTGGGGCTGTATTCCCCCATTATTGGCATTGTTCTGTATTTTTGTGCTAAGAGGTTGAGAACTATGGTGAGAAATGATAACTGAATTCATTACATGATATGATAGCCATTTAAGTTTGTCTTCTTGTCTTTCAAGAAACTGCTGGTTTAGCTTAGTGGTATGTTGCTCTGACTGTAGTGTACAAAGTTCTGGGTTCGAGACTTGGCAGTGAAATGTATGGTCGTAATACATTTTATGCAAGCAACTTTCCAAAATTATACAAGCAATGTTTAAAATGTGTGCCTGGTCCCCCCTATTGAAAACAAGTTCAAAAAGCTGTGCAACATGCCTATGGCTTACACTACTGTTATTCTGTATTTATATATTGTGTGTAGAAGTAGACTGCTATCGTGGAAATGTTCTGAATAGGACAGTTTTGTCATTACTGATGCATGCATTTTGCTTCATTGCCTACTGGAAAAATGTTCAAACAATAAATTTAAAATGCAGTTGTGTGTGGAAGTAGACTGTTATCATGGAAATGTTCTGAATAGGACAGTTTTGTCATTACTGGTGCATGCATTTTGCTTCATTGCCTACTGGAAAAATGTTCAAGCAATAAAATTAAAATGCAGTTGTGTGGAAGTAGACCTTTATGATAGAAATGTTCTGAATAGTGCAGTTTTGTCATTATTTAATGCATTTTTGTTTCATTGCCTACTGGAAAAATGTTTAAACAATAAATTTAAAATGGGCTCTAACTTAAGTCTAACAAGTGTGCTGTATTTTACAAGGTATATAATTCAATTATTATACAGTATAATTAATACAGTCAGGAAGGTGAATCAAAGAACTTTTGCATGATTCTAAAAATGTGTGCAAGGAGCCTATGATTTGAAAACAGCCCAAAGGTAAAGTTACCCTGCCACTGGCCAGATGCATTTTCTTTGAATGTGGGTTTCAATGCTGTTTCAGTGAATGTGGGTTTAAAGGTAAAGTTTTAATGCTAAATCTGTTTTCATTGTAAGACTATTGCTTTGTTTAGGTTTAGTAAATGTCTATAAGTCCAAAAGTGGGAAATGCAACCAAACTGAAACTGAGTCAAAAGGCAACCACGAAACGAAACAATCGCCACCAGGAAGTCAGCCAAAGCTCTTTATTCCAAAACCAAGCAGACAAGGCTGTCACCAGCCACGAAAAAACATGTAAATGCCTTAATCCTCTGATAACGGACAGTATGCGTTTTCGTCAGATTCTCGACTTCTTCAGACAATCAGTACATTCAATTAACACAGTATGTATAACGTTGACCATCAATTGATTCATTGAAATTATTCGGCCTGGCTGGATCAGTAAAGATAAAGTCACGACTTTATCTTTACAGCCTTGTCTGCTTGGTTTTGGAATAAAGAGCTTTGGCTGACTTCCTGGTGGCGATTGTTTCGTTTCGTGGTTGCCTTTTGACTAAATGTCTATAAGTGTTTGTGCTATAAAATTTGAAATAAAAGTTGTAAATGAAATTCAAATATCTGTAATCATTGTAGAAGTAAAGCATAGAACAGCATGCACACTGAGAGATTTGAACAGTGTCTATGACAAATGGGGAGAACTAGCCAAGTAATGGGACACTGGAATGGCTATGTGGGTGGGGGGGGTAGGGCTGAGTGTGTGGAGGGGGTGGGGCTGCCTGGGCAGAGGGGGTGGGGCTGCATGGGCAAGGGTCTAGCTGCTATTTATATGCGCAGTAAATCTTGTTAGTTACAGATTTAAGATTGCCAGTGTAAGGCTGTGTGGGGCAATTTGGAATGTTCTGTCAGTGTTTTTTCTTTTTTTGGCGCAGATATTAATAGTTGCTCTGTGCCAAAAAGGGTTGTGTTACTTATGTAGGTACGGAAGAAGCGAACAGTGTTTTTTTTTTTTTATTTATTATTGTTATAGACCTTGTAGTGGTGTGTGGGGCTAAGTCAGCATTTTGCATACTATTTTTCTTTTGATCAGGTGTGCACAGTGTTTCCGTTGTAGTCTCTGTGAATACACGTGTTCCGGTGCTCATGAACTACGTGCTTCTCTGTCTTCTGTGGTTTGTCTTCAGCCTGAGTGGGCAGGATTTGGATGCTGGTTACTTGGTTTGTCTCGGAAGGAATGCCTTTATTTCGAAATTCTTACATAGTTCTCTGAACGTGAAACAATTTTAATGATCCTGTCAGTTTCTGGTCCTGTTATCAAAAAAGATATTACACTCTCACTTTACAGCTCGTGCTTTGCTTTTGATAGTTTGTATTACCAGTGTTATATTGTGTCTGCATTTTCATACCTTTTTATTTTGTAATGTTTTGCCATTTGCATCATTTTCTCATACCTACGAAAGTGAACTAAGCACTGACATTTTGAAAACACAAGCTAGCAAGAGCAAACACAGTGTCTGCACATTGATAGCCCAGTCAGTTCGGTATGTGTTGGATGTTTGTCCTCCAGTTACCACCTTTTGTTTAATTGATGAAGTCACTGTTGTCTGGTGATAGTGCGAGACTCTTATTTATTGTCATTTGTTGACCAGGAAAGTCCGACTGTTCTGTTCATAGATATATCCTACACTAAAGACTGCTAGTGCCCTTAGAAGACTAGCAGTGCTACTAACTGTGACCCACAAATTTGACTTATATGGGATTGATTTACTGACTGCCACTGTCCATCAGCGACATTGGTGCCAGTCATACCAGGGGAGAATTTTTGATTACCCATTCCTTGGTCCAAGTGGCGCTTATATGCAGGTAGGGAGGATCGCTGCTTCACATGGATGGTGAGTCTGATCCAGAGAATGGGAATGCTCTTTGAAGCATATCTGTCTCTCTAGCATGTTCTGTTTATGCCGCAAACAAAAGTTAGGTATTTTATTTATTTGACATTTGTTGACCAGGCTAGTGTGAGTGAGTGCAAGCAAGGGGGCTAGTGTGTGAGTGTGTGAGTGCAAGCAAGGGGGCTAGTGTGTGAGTGTGTGAGTGCAAGCAAGGGGGCTAGTGTGTGTGTGTGTGTGTGACTGCAAGCAAGGGGGCTAGTGTGTGTGTGTGTGTGTGTGTGTGTGTGTGTGTGTGTGTGTGTGACTGCAAGCAAGGGGGCAAGTGTGTGTGTGTGTGTGACTGCAAGCAAGGGGGCTAGTGTGTGCGGGGGGCAAGTGCGTGTGTCTGACTGCCAGCAAGGGGGCAAGTGTGTGTGGGGGGCAAGTGCGTGTGTCTGACTGCCAGCAAGGGGGCAAGTGTGTGTGAGGGGCAAGTGCGTGTGTCTGACTGCCAGCAAGGGGGAAAGTGTCTGTGTGAGACTGCAAGCAAGGAAAAAGCATGCTAAAGCCAGACCTCTTCTATCAACTGTCTCTGTTTATACGAGATAAATTTCAAGTACTGTTTACATGCCCCCCAACATATTTGGCCTTGCCCAGATTACCTGCATTAACTGGTTGCTAGTCAAATTTCTATAAATTGCTTTATAGAATTAGGCATATCGCAACCTCTAAACTGACCATGGATTTGGCTCTAAATGTTTCTTTTCACCTAATAATCTCTCCCCAGAAATAATAGTTTCGCCAGAAAACATGGAGGGTTTACAATTACAAGTAATAATCCAGTTAGGGATTACTTTCTTTTCAGAAATGCATGTCAATTTTTTTTTTGACAGCTGCTCCACTTAGGAGTAATAACGTGCCCCTTCTTTGACAGCTTCCCAGCTGTATTGTCTGGCTAATTTATCTTCTTGATTCACATTTTCGGACCATTTAACATAACGTTGTGGTGTTTTTTTGTGGACAGTTAGTGGCAAAACATTATAGAATGAAGATAGAAAATAATGGCAGACATTTCAGTTTCACATTTCATACCCTTTCGAAAATTCATAATAATGCAAGACCTACTGTTGGATGATCTTTCTAACTTTGTAAGAGCAATATTTAAAATTTCTACTTCTACTTGTGCCTTTCTCCCACTTATGTATGGCTTAGTCCAGATTTAGTGCACTGAGGTTCATAGGTATGACATGTCAGGACCATCTCTGTCAGCCTGAGACATTTCAAATTGTGACATACTCGTTGCAGTGTATTCTTTGCTGATGTCATGTTTGCTTTTCATTTTTTACTGTGATCATGTTTTACCCATGAAGCAAGTAGATAGTTGTTTGCAGGCAGCAGATTTGTTTTCGATAACCAACATTTCTACAAGTGGGGGGTATCACAGCGATTGCTAGTTGCAGCACGTTGCTTGGCTATGTTACTTGGTAGTTTAATAAAGTTGAATATAAATTATAATTAGAACTGTAGTCCAAGGAGAAGTGTTTTGCATTTAGTGCTGCTTCTTTTACTCGACTTGAGTTTGACTAGACTTGTGATGGAAATGTTCTGAATTGGGTAGTACTGTCTTTATGGGTGCATGCATTTAGTTTCACTGTTTTCTGGAATATTTTAACCCAATTAAAACACCCAATAAAACTTTACTGCATTGTACAAGCAATATAATTATATATGTGTGTGTGTGTATGTATGTGTGTGTGTGTGTGTGTGTGTGTGTGTGTGTGTGTGTGTGTGTGTGTGTGTGTGTATCTTTGTGTCTGACTTCAAGCAAGGGGGCAAGTGTGGGCAAGTGTGTGTGACTGCTATCAAGGGGGCAAGTGTGTGTGCTTGTGTTTGACTGCAGGCAAGGGGACAAGTGTGTGCATGTCTGTATGTGGGCAACTGCAAGCAAGGGGGCAAGTGTGTGTGACTGCAGCCAAGGGGGCAAGTGTGTGTGTGTGACTGCAGCCAAGGGGGCAAGTGTGTGTGTGTGTGTGTGACTGCAGCCAAGGGGGCAAGTGTGTGTGTGTGTGTCACTGCAGCCAAGGGGGCAAGTGTGTGTGTGTGTGTGTGTGTCACTGCAGCCAAGGGGGCAAGTGTGTGTGTGTGACTGCAGCCAAGGGGGCAAGTGTGTGTGTGTGTGACTGCAGCCAAGGGGGCAAGTGTGTGTGTGTGTGTGTGTGTGTGTGTGTGTGTGTGTGTGTGTGTGTGTGTGTGTGACTGCAGCCAAGGGTGTGTGTGTGTGTGTGTGTGTGTGTGTGTGTGTGTGTGACTGCAGCCAAGGGGGCAAGTGTGTGTGTGTGACTTCAGCCAAGGGGGCAAGTGTGTGTGACTGCAGCCACGGGGGCAAGTGTGTGTGTGTGACTGCAGCCAAGGGGGCAAGTGTGTGTGTGTGTGTGTGTGACTGCAGCCAAGGGGGCAAGTGTGTGTGTGTGTGTGTGTGTGACTGCAGCCAAGGGGGCAAGGGTGTGTGTGTGTGTGTGTGTGTGACTTCAGCCAAGGGGGCAAGTGTGTGTGTGTGACTGCAGCCAAGGGGGCAAGTGTGTGTGTGTGACTGCAGCCAAGGGGGCAAGTGTGTGTGTGTGTGTGACTGCAGCCAAGGGGGCTAGTGTGTGTGTGTGTATGTGTGACTGCAACCATTTTTTAATTGTGAACGTTTTCATTTAAAGTCAAATGTCGTAAAGTGTCTGTTTCCAGATAGAAATCAGTACTGTTAAAGAAATGAAAGTTACAGAATATTTAACAATACAAGAAATGTTATGAGCTAAGTGCAGTCATACCTATACTTCATACTGTAAGTTTATGATCACAGATAGCACAAGTATGTGTATTTTAATTTTATAACTGGGATGGAACACTGGTATTTTTAGACCGTTTACGTATTTAGTCCGGGCGCTTGGTTAAAATGTTCCGAATATAGAACTGGAAATATACAGTATGATAGCAAAATAAGAACATTATAGCTACTATAGAGTACACTTTCTACCTTAAAACAAATTCTAGAGATTGAGTAGAGATGAACATATATAATTACCGGTAGGAAGAATAAAGAGTAAGATAATTCATGTTTATTTAAAGTGGGTCAGGTGTCCAAACACCGATGTAAGTGTGTGACTAGGAGGTGAAATGAGTGGTAGAATTAGATAAGTGCATTTGTTGTGTAACAGGTGCTTGTTAATTTTACTTACCCTGTTTGCTGCTGTTACTTGATTACTGTAGCTCTTTCGTATTTATTGATGCTATATTATATTATGGGGGCTGTATTTTAGAATGATTTTTTATAATTACTCGTTTTATTTCTCTGTAATGCTGGCATTTGGTAAATTGAAAATCGGCATGCGTTTCTCTGCGAGCGTCCATGCGTCAGTTTAGTTCTCTGTGTAATGCTGGCCAAATGTAATGTAAGTGCGTGTGACCGTTCACGCGTCGTGTACATGCCCCTGTCCTGAATAACTGGAGTTAAGTGCATAGGTTAGTACTAGGCTATCTGCCCTAGGTAATTTATAATCCTATGGAGAAGTTGTTTGGCTTTCGACGCCCGTTTTAAATTAATTTTGCTATGCCCTTTTTTAAGGTTAGTATACTGTGCCTCTGTCTAACACTGACACAGAAGTGATACCCGGGCTAAACCTAGGATCCCACATCCACTCAACATTCTTCTTGAAGAGTCAATGAGGGACTCTGCCTTACATGGACTGGGATTTTATTCCAGAGTGAAGGGAGCCTTTGTGTTATGAATCTGTCCCTCCAGCATGTCCTATTTCAATGCTGAGGTTAGTCTGTAGCACGTAGCTCGATGTGATTTGGATTTTGTGGGGTACAGCATGTCCACTAATTCCGGGTTGGACATGGATTTATCACGCCGCACAGATCACCTCTGAACAGGCGGTATGCCACTGACTAGAGCTGGCGTTTCTTTAACCAGGTAGCATATGGCATCTGTTTGAGCCCTTTGATCCTCTTGTTGAGGTACTTTTGGTGTCTTTCCAGTTGCTGCAGGTGTTTGGTAAGGTACATCGCAAAAGTGGCATTGTACTCAATTATGAGCCTGAGGGAAGACTAAATTTGTTTTCACTTATTTATTTTTCAAAAGGGGATGACTATACAGTTTTTGTCATGTAGCTTGAGGCCATGGCTGTGGCACCAGTTGTCTGTTGCCATGAGGCCCCTTTTGGTGGATGCTTGTCTGCTGGAGAGTCAATTATTGCACCCAGTTTGCAGTCATCTGTGTACTTGGTCAGCCACAGTCTTTCCTTGTTGTCCTGTACCTCGACGAAATATATGCCAAACAAGAGAGGTCGGATCTTGCCAGTGACGGATAAACTAAGGGTCTAGAGAAGAGGTTGTGTGTGGAGTCTGTGTGTGTGTGTGTGTGTGTGTGTGTGTGTGTGTGTGTGTGTGTGTGTGTGTGTGTGGAGTCTGTGTGTGTGTGTGTGTGTGTGTGGAGTCTGTGTGTGTGTGTGTGTGTGTGTGTGTGTGTGTGTGTGTGTGTGTGTGTGTGTGTGTGTGTGTGTGTGTGTGTGTGTGTGTGTGTGGAGTCTGTGTGTGTGTGTGTGTGTGTGTGTGTGTGTGTGTGTGTGTGTGTGTGTGTGTGTGTGTGTGTGTGTGTGTGTGTGTGTGTGTGTGTGTGTGTGTGTGTGTGTGTGTGTGTGTGTGTGTGTGTGTGTGTGTGTGTGTGTGTGTGTGTGTGTGTGTGTGTGTGTGTGTGTGTGTGTGTGTGTGTGTGTGTGTGTGTGTGTGTGTGTGTGTGTGTGTGTGTGTGTGTGTGTGTGTGTGTGTGTGTGTGTGTGTGTGTGTGTGTGTGTGTGTGTGTGTGTGTGTGTGTGTGTGTGTGTGTGTGTGTGTGTGTGTGTGTGTGTGTGTGTGTGTGTGTGTGTGTGTGTGTGTGTGTGTGGAGTCTGTGTGTGTGTGTGTGTGTGTGTGTGTGTGTGTGTGTGTGTCTGTGTGTGTGTGTGTGTGTGTGTGTGTGTGTGTGTGTGTGTGTGTGTGTGTGTGTGTGTGTGTGTGTGTGGAGTCTGTGTGTGTGTGTGTGTGTGTGTGTGTGTGTGTGTGTGTGTGTGTGTGTGTGAGTCTGTGTGTGTGTGTGTGTGTGTGTGTGTGTGTGTGTGTGTGTGTGTGTGTGTGTGTGTGTCTGTGTGTGTGTGTGTGTGTGTGTGTGTGTGTGTGTGTGTGTGTGTGTGTGTGTGTGTGTGTGGAGTCTGTGTGTGTGTGGAGTGTGTGTGTGGAGTCTGTGTGTGTGTGTGTCTGTATGTGTGTGGAGTCTGTGTGTGTGTGTGGAGAGTGTGTGTGTGTGTGTGTGTGTGTGTGTGTGTGTGTGTGTGTGTCCAGCCAAATAAGTTGACTAATCTCATATTAAGAGCCCTACTGATGAAGTACAGTAACGGCTACAAAAAGTGGATAATTTTGTAGTGAACATGCGTAGACAGTAACAGGATGTTATTGCATAAGATGATGTCTGGCACAATTAAAGTGCAACAAATTACAACTGGTATGCATTACCATAAGTTTTTTGTTTAATATTGACTCAAAGCATGTGGGTGCTGTCATGCAGGTCTGAAATTTGTTTATAGTGTATCATCTGTTACCTATTTAAACAGGAAGGGAAAATAAGTGGCAGACTGATGCTTTGCAAAGCAGGGAACTATTGCCAGTGCTATGTTGCTTGGTTTTAAATTTGACAGGAGTAGTGCAACAAAAAAAGTCTCCCACTGCAAGGAGGAAAAGGCAGACTAGCAAACAATACATTGGTCTGGTCACCTGCTGTGATAAGCTGTCAATCACATGCAGATAATGGCTCAAATTACCCTTGGCTGTTTGACAGCTAGGGAAGGTAGGTGTGAAGTGGGAGGGGAGATTCCTTGGAGAGCTAGATTCCAGCCTTCACAAAAGAAAGCAATTTAGCATTTGAAAGGAGAAAAAGCTAGAAAATGCACTTTTGTGTTCTGTTCTGTAGCATTTGCACTGCTTGTGTTTCAAGTGGTCATTTAAAAAGGATAACAATTTAACCAAAAGTAGTGGATTTGAAGACTGCAGTGAATGCCTGTTAAGTCAATGAAGTCACGGCAACTTAAGGGAAAAAGTGGCAGATCTGATGCAATATTTGTGAGACAAATAATGCATTATGGGATAGTTGAGGCAGAGTAAACAGTCTGAATTTTTTCAATATGCCAGACCCCATGTGGTCAGAGTCAGAAATTGCATCTAAAAATATCTAAAAAGCTCAAAATAGTCTCAGAGTGCTGTTAAAATGTAGGAAACATCAAACCATGATGAAATTAATATGTTTTTTGAGTCTGAGGGCGCGGTTGTCCTTTAAGTTCAGAGTTCCCAGAAAATATTTAAACTCTGATAGGGTCTTAGAGATGTCAGAGGTACATGCAGGCATAAAGGTAGGCTCTTTATGTAAAATGGAAATCTCATCAACATTTAAAGTACAGTTCAATAAAACTGGATACCAGTGGGTCTAACTCTTGGTTTGGCTCTGTGTCATCAATTGATGATCAGAATTTTTCTGCCATTGTTTGAATGGTGTTCTTTCCCTTCATGGATGAGATTCTGACATTGGCAATGTTTTTTCTAAAAAAGGAAAGTCAATTGGATCTAGTGGCCTAATGGCATTAACATCAACAAATTCTTGTTCAGAAACCACATCAATAGGTTGTGGTGGAACTGTGTCAGCTGATGAACTTGTATTAGTTGGCTGCTGAGGAATCATGGGTGGAGCTTCAGTAAACAGTGGTTCATTCATGTTTTCTGAAGCAGGAACTCTCACACAATTACTGAGGTGCGTTACTTTGCCCATCCTATCATTGTCCCAAACAAACACATTACTGTTCTTAAAATCATTCATATCCCTTCTCGTAGGATCGTATGATCATAGGAAATTATTCAGCTATCGACCAGGAGGTCATTTCAAGTCCAGCCATTTCATACTAATGTAATACCATAGAAATGTCAGTTAATGCCCAAGATTGCATTTAGTAATGGCTGAGCATGTCCAGGAGGGTTGTGTGTACTATTGCCAATAAGAATTTATGATTCCCCATCCAATCATCCAGCTTCCTCTTGAACAGTGTCATAGAGGTGTTCTGTTTCACATGACTTAGTAGCCTATTCTAAGGACGCAGCAGTTGCTGAGAGATAAATCTGTCCCTCCAACATTTCCTATGTAAGTCACCAGCCATATTTAGGTCCCTGGAACAGGTAGCTCTAGTCCCATTTGATTTATGGATAGTTGTTCTCCATTCTGCATGAACAAAGCCTGTGGTTAGACTATGATTGAAAAGGGTACTTAATGGTGATGCTAGTTCATGTTTTAGCCTACTCAGAGGACAGTCTAGGATGCTGTCCGGTCCCATAGAGGCTGTGTTTTTTTTGGCTAGGACAAGGCTTTAATGACCTGTTTTTCAGATATGTGGGATGAGTAGGAAGTTTGGGGCAGGTTTGTGATTGGATTGGAGTGAATAAGGGAATGAAATTTTCACCAAATCTATCCACTAGCAGGTTTGCTATCTCTGTGGAGTCAGTGTGTGTGATACCATTGGTCGCTATTTCTGCACATTCTTGGGCCCTATCTTTTAGGCTATGTATGTAGCTGTAAAAGGCTTTATAGTTATCCTTGGCTGTGCTTACAAACTTTTTCTCAAAGAAGCCCTTAGGGGATTTGACAAGTCATCTTATTTGCCTGTTGAGGCCGAGGAGGATGCTTTTCCATTGTTGGGGTCTTGTCTTTGTTTTCTTGGACAGCAACTTTTTGCATTTATTGTAAAGTTTGTTGATGCTGGATGTCCAACATGGCGGCTTGCTCTGGCTTTGACTCTTTCAGGTACAGCTGAGTCTATACACTTATGTAAGTGATTGTACAGGGCTGTAGTGTAAGCTTTGGTGTAGTTACCACTTCCAGCCTGGGGTATGGCTTGGAATGCATTTAAACCTTCACCTAGGAGGATATAGTTTGCCTTGGTGAAGTTATTTTAGTCTAATCTTGCCCATTGTGAGTTTGGGTGTTAGTGTCAGTTTGAAGGTGATTGATTTGTGGTCAGATTTAACTAATCAGGGTCCGACAGTTGCGGTAGTGCAGATGTTAGTGAGGACCAGATCTAGTATGATTGTTCCTCTTATTTGGATATGAACAATTTGTTCCAGGGCATTTGATTTAACAAAGTCAAGGAACTTTTGTGCTAGTGAGTTAGGACTAGCACAGGTTTCCCAGTTGATGGTGGGATAATTGAAATCCCTCATAACCAGAACGTTCTGTAATATTTAGATTGTCTCCAGTTTGGTCAAGTAGGCATCATGTGGGTCACGACCCACGGAAGGGGATCTATAATTGACTATGACTTGAATGGGGATCTTACCCACCATAACCTGAACTTGAAGTAACTCCATGGAGTTGTCGAGTCTAACTATATGGAAGGTGAATTTATCTCTAATATAGTAGACACACTGCTTCCTTTGGTTCTCACACATTCATTTTGCAGTCTGAAGGTGTGGAAGGCATTTTAGCCTTGCAAGGCCAGGATAATCTCTATGGTCTTGAACCAGGTTTTTGTGTCTGCATAGACATCTACATCTTCCAGTGATAGAAGTACTTCTAAGGTGTGCAGTTTTTGGTTTAAGCTCCTATCTTTTAGCAGCATGACCCTTATTTTGTTATGATTGGCAAATTTCATGTCAGTAAGTTTGTTTTCAAGACCTTGCCTAAAAAAGGCACTATAGGAGCGGCAAAAACCTTTGCCAGCAGCCAAAAGCTTAGAGGTGTCAGGTACAAACCAAAGCAGCAAGCTTTGTCGACCATGACTTCCCAGCTGACAGGAACTGGATCCTCTTTGAATGACACCAAAACTAAGTCAATTATTGAAATCAAACATTTTTTTGTTTATACTATGGCATCATTCTAGATGAGGGTATTATGCTGCTCAAGGCTAGGGATATACCTACATGGGATACATACTTAGAGAGCTCAACCATGTATCTCTTCATCTAGTCTAGTGAGGTACTTCTCCCGTAGTTCACTCCAACATGAACCATGACAGAGTCATAATGGTACCTAATGGTGCTGAGAGACCTGAGTGCATGTGTGATCTGCTGAATCTTGGCATCAGACAGGCAGCTGACCGTGACTTTCTCCTTGTCCATCCTGGTGAGTGAGACATCCGTGTGTCTCACTATTGAGTCTCCAATGACTAAAACATTTTTTTTAGTGTTACGCTGTATGTGCTTGGTAGGTGAGACACTGGTGTTGCTATGTGTTGCTATGTGTCATGGGCGCTGTGGGAACTGTGTTAGTTGTAGCAGTCTTGTGTTTTGGAGGTCTCTGGTATCTTGGTACATTTTTTGAGAGAACCTCCGCGTATGTTGATTTTTGTATTAGATGCATACTATCTGTATGTGTAACCATACTATGTGTATGAGTAGTGGTGGGTGAGTTGACAAACTCTTCCTTGTTACTGTTTTGAGTGTGTGGGAGCATGGATTCAAGATTTTTATTGTAGATACATCTCTCACACTCTGTACTAGAATGAGTTATTAGTAGAGGGTTGTGAGTGCAAATGAATCAATTGCTACACTGCCTCAAATGACCCAAATCAGTAAGGTTGGCAGGAGAAGCAAGGGTGGTACAACTGTCCATAATTCTAAGTTGAAGACTGTTATTACTAAGGGGGACTTTTCAGGGTTGATCAAGGAGGAGCTCAGTGGATGAATATTTCTGTCTGGGTTTTTTGTTGGTAGTTTTATAGGTTTCAGCTCATTAGCAGTATTTCTTTGACCAGGAAAGTATTAAGACTGAGGGCTACACCAATACTGTTGAATTAATCTCTCTGGCTATGGCTAACAATTGTGTGGCAGTACACAATGCTGCTTGATGTGCAAACAAGCAGAATCCTGCTCAAATGCAGGGCTTAAATGCCAGAACCTAAAAACTTGAAGAAAAAAAAAACTTTTAAAAGGTTCAAAAGGACCAGTGAGGATGCTTACTCCATGCACTAGATCAACCATCCTTCAGCAGACAGGTTCCAATAAGTGCAATCCTCTCACAAGAATGTAGAACAGCCCCTTCCAATCAAAGATGGCCTGGAAAACATGCTCAGAACAAACAGGCACTACAAACAGACCCAGATGCAGCAAACCTGTATTTGGACTGTGCTACAGCTATTAGCTACCCTATTTTTGGTGGGAACCACTAAAAAATGTTTAACATAGCAGAAAAATAGCAGTGAGACACTTAAAACATTTAAAAGAGCAGAAATCAGCAAGGAGATTCTAAAGAATGTTTTAAACAGATAACAAGTCAGTTAGTTTAACACTGCTTGGTGGGAAAATCGGAACAAGCAGAAAAGATTGCTTGGCAATAGCGAAAAAATACCAACAAATACTTAACAATGAAACAGCAAAAAAAAATCAATTCAACAGGCACAGTAAGGCAGAGAATTGCAGTAAACTGTGTAGTTTAGTACACAGTACACAGTATATAAATACAGTATAAAAGTAGGTAGCAGGCGACAAAAAGTGCAGTAAGTAGTATAAACAAGCAAGAAAAATAGGCAACTTGTGTTTTTTGGGAAGTTCGGAAGCCCTTCTTAATTCGCAATTTCTTTTTCTTCATTTCAATTCATCTTTTTTCAACGGTTAAAATACGATCTAAAACTTCTTGTAAAAGTTCAGTCTGAACACTGATTTCAATGTTTGATACCAAATCTAAATAAAGTGTCTCTCTCTTGCTACGTAAATCTATTTCAATAGGCTTAAAGAAAGCATTCATTAATTCCATATACTAGAATAAGTTGCCATCTTCTTAACAAATCACCTCTCATCTCATAGCCCCTACTTCAGCCTTGTTAATTACATACTTTCCTCTGTGGTTATCAGGTAACATTCTTAGCCTTCAAATGTTTGAAAACTGACCTCCTTCCATTTCAAATTGTATATGATCATGTATAAACTGCATTTTAAATGTCTGGAAAACAAGTCTCTACCTCACTGAAATTGTAGATTTACAGGTAGAATCTGCATAGTAACTTACTAGCATACAAAGAGTTAAATGTCAGGAAACTAGTCTCAAATTAATCAATACTTTTAAAAAGCATGTATATTGAGTGATGTATGTGTTCTTTCACAGATATCTGCCCTATCCATCTCTATGTAACTGTTAGTGTATATACCCATCATAACTTGCATCTTTGTCAATTTCTATATTGTTTGTAAATCATATAAGTGGAGCTTCTCTCCCCGGGCCTTCGCTGAAAAAGGAACTGTGTTCAGATGGACTTTGCAGGTAAACAAATCTAAAATAAATAAATAATAAATAAATAAAATCAGGATATTTGTTCAGACAAGTGGGCATTTTAAGCACCCTTAAACCACGAGGTATGATTTTATATTTTAGATAAGCAGAAAAACTCAAACTGTTGCCATTGCAACCATTTGAAATAAAAATACTTTCTTATAACTGTTTTAATTTCACTTTAAAATGTTATTAATTTCATACAATTTTATATAACTTTTACCATACATTTTTAGCACTCTAAATATTTAATTGTATCATTAGATTTTAATAACACAGTATCTTATAATTAGTATTTAAATGAGAATATTTAGTTAAGTTTAGCAGAGACAAGATGGCATAATGCAGGATACTGCTCCGGTACAATGAAGGCTGTCTTTAAGTATACCAGGACTAAAAATGTCCAAAAAATCCCAAAGTCATCAAACGAAAATCGTTTATTAAAGAAAGCCCAAGGGCTAAAAACAAAAACAGAAAGTAACGAACAATATATAGCTTAATTTCACTGATTTAGCACTTTCATCTCCAACCAGGAGACTTCTTCAGAATCAGTGTCTCACCACAATTTCCAGTATTTATACAACTTTTAAAACTTTTAAAAACTGTGTAATTGGCTGGCATTTAATTACCTCATTAATTGAAGTTATAAATTTAAAGGCAGAACATATATATACACAAATTGAAAGGACTTAAATGAAAATACGGAATATAAAAATATATATGGCAATCAAGTTATTTCTCATTTCTTGTAATAACATTTCACTAAATTGTTTTCTGACCCACATTCACAGAGTAAATACAGATTAAATACATTAATACATTAAAATATATAAATAAATAAATAAATGAAGACTAGTATAATAGAAACAAATATAATGATATAACATATAATGTATTAAAACCTTTTATATGACCAATAGTGTGATAAATATAAAGACATGATCCAATGAGGAAATATAGAAGAATAAATACATGTTATGTGTTGAAATATATGAATATGTACAGATATAATAAATATAATAAAACTTAAAAAGTGAAGCTGACAAAATGCAACCTTCACTGAGATGCTGAAATAATTAGCCTAGTAATTAACATCCACAACTTCAGGCTTCAAGTTGTTAAAGCACAGTTAATAGATGCTTTGTAAGCAAAGCTGACAAAAACATATACTTCACTGGAGTGTAAAAAGCTGATGAAATTGTCCAAACGATAAGCGCTTTCGGCAGATGCCTTCTTCAGATCGTATGTGGATGTTAAGTTTTCAATAAATTGAGTTTTAACAGCCTGAAATTTGAAGCTGCGGATGACAACTGCTTGGATACTTAACTTTTTTCAGTTCACCATATTCTAGTGAAGTTTACATTCTGTCAGCTTCACTTTTTAAGCGATTAATAAATTGTGTTTTAACAGTCTGAAGCCTGAAGCTGTGGACGACACCCAAGGTCTTTTTTCTTTGTTCATTACTTCTAGACAGGATTTTCTTTCTTTAATTGAACAAGCTATTTATACAAGGGTCCACCAGGGTGGCTTGTTTTTGCAGTTTGACCTGGGCTTATTTCCATCTGCTACTGCCATTTCTGTGCAATTGCTTATGTGGTCACACGGGACTTTTGTGTAACTCCACATAAGAGGTAAGCTAGATGCAGAGATAATGGAAAATGCCCACCCATGGTTGCAGATCTTAATTTGTATTTTGCAAGGCAAAAGAGTGGAGTGTGTTTGAAACCAGATGAGGGATGTGTGCTTACTTGGTGTAATCTACAGGGAACGTATTTAGTGATGATGCCCAGCACTCAAATCAGATGTTTTGTAATCAGCGATAGTTCTGGGTGCTGTAATAATATCATCTAGACCTAAATAGTCCTAAATAAAAGTAGCAATGTTACTCAAGAAGCAAGCTAGCTGCTCTGTGATTAGTGCAGGACTGAGGTAAAATTCTGAGGTAGTTTTTATAGGGAAATTTCAACTTCTGGTGATTGTGTATATACAAGGCATCACTGACTGCCACTGTGTGAAGAGCAGCTTTCCACAAACACTAGTCTTATATATGAGCAGAAAAAAGCAAGTTATACAGTAGCTATGCCCTTAAACCAATCAGGTAAGCACACAATGACCTTTACACCAGGAAGTCCCTGTTCAGATAGATGAACTCAGCCCTCTCCTGCCACAAGAGTGCAGACTTTGACCCTCTTAATATAAAATGATTGGTTTGGAGCCCAAGTGCCAGGGAATCAAAACCAGACACCTAATTCTAATGGAAAAGCACTAAGATACAATGTGTAGAATAGAGTATGTGTGCTTTATTCTTAAGAAGCATTTCAAGGACTGAACGTGCATATAAATAGTCAGCACATGCTAGGTTCAATGCCATTTTGTGAGTGCAGTCAGAGAATGACCATGTATGAGTATAATAGATAGCTTATTTATATGTTTATCTAATCTAATGTTATGTCTCAGTCTTGATGTGTTTGTACATAAATAAAGCTGCTTGAACAGAACCCACAAAATTTTGTCTATTGTATCCTGACTAGACAAATGACATGGTGTCAGAACTGGGATTCCAGAGATTGATATTCAGAGGTACGAGGTGTAGAGATAACAGCAAAGTAACAGTAAGAGAAATGAGCACAAAAAAGAGCCAGAAAAGAACCAAAGGTAATGAAAACTTGGACAAACAGTTTATTTTATAAAAAAAGATAAAACAGAGCATTACAAAGGCACAAACCGCATTATTAAACAAACGAGTGGCATAAAAGGTTTATTAATTAAACAAAATGTTTAAGATTAAGATGTTTGATAAAATGGTTGTCAGCAAAGCACATGAGGGATTTGAAATTACCTTGGAAAAGCAAAACAAGTATGTTTAGAGTAAAATGAGCATGTTTAACATAAAACAAGTAAGTTTAGAGTAAAATGAGCATGTTTAACGTAAAACGAGTATGTTTAGAGTAAAATGAGCATGTTTAACATAAAATGGGCATGTTTAGAGTAAAATGAGCACAAGAAAAGTACAATGGGCATGAAAAAGGATTAAATGAGCAAAACAGGTATAATAAGGGTAAGAAGGACACATTAAGCATAAATAAAACAAGGTGACTGCATGTTTTTGACAAAGTGCTGTGTTTTGGCATAACTACTACTTCGTATTGTATCAAGGGTATAATTAGAGTTATTCAAAGTATCTCAACATGTGTAAAAGTGCTTACAGTGTGTGCTTATTATGCGCATTTATTCCAAAGAGTTTATTTGTGTGCAAAGTGCAACTATTTGGTAAAGTGCAGTGAAATACAGCCATTTCAATAAGTTTTTTGTACTGGGTGTGTCTATTTGCAAAGTGCCACCATTACAGAGTGTTCTTGCACTGTAAAGAGTTATTTAGCAAAGTACCAGCATTTTGGGGAAGTTTCTGTGTGCTAAGTATTGTTTATTCACAAAGTGCAATTACATTGAAATGTTTCTTACCCTGAGCTTCTTCTGCCCAGTTCATTCGCACAGTGCAGTTATTTCGAAATGTTTCTTATACTGATAAGAGGTGATTTCTTACAGTAAAGTAATTTCAAGAGTATTACAGTGCACAAGAGCTTATTTTGCAAAGTTCAGTTATTCGGAGGCTTGTTTCACTATTGGGCAAAGTTACAAGTACTGGCCTAAATTTCTGGCATATGTGTATGTGTGTATGTCCGTGCATATTTGCAAAAGTCTCCATGTGTTAATATGGCAGATGGATTTTGAAAGCCCTCACCATTTGTGTTTGATCAGAATATTGCAGAGAATTGGAGAGTATTTGAGCAAGAATGCGATATTTCTATACAAGCAGCTTATTCTGACAAAGATGGACATACCAGGGCATTTATTTTGCTAAACCTAGCTGGGACAGAGGCCATTGAAAGAGAGCATTAATTTGTGTATGCACCAGCAGTATATGAGGGAGAAGGTGAAAACATCATATTCTTGTGCAGGTTGAATCAAGGGAAAAACCCTGAGTGTTTGAAATTCAAATTCAGGGAAATGTGTAACTCCCAGACAAATATTACATTAGAGAGGTATTTGTTTTACACAAGAGATCAGAAACCAGGGGGAAACTTTTGCAACTTACCTAACTGACCTGAGAAACAAAACTAAAATGTGTCAATTTGATGACTTAAAAGACGAGTTGATAAAGGACAGACTCATGTGTGGTATTAATAGTGCTACTGTGAGAAAGATTTTGCTTCATGACAGTGATTTAACATTGAGTACAGATATTGAGATTTGTCAAATCCATGAAGTTACAGAAAGGCACACAAGTATGCTTGCAAGTGAGAACAGTATGGTTTCAGCAGGCTCCAGAGCAAATGTAGACAGTATGCAACACATGACAAGCAAAAGCAGGTCTAAGCACGGGGCAACCACAGCCCTTGCTGGTCCACCAGGGAAACCATGTAGTTTTTCAGCAAGGTCTAAAAAAGGAGCATGCTCAGTGCAATACAGGCATGAGTCAACAAAACCCAAATCCAGCTCTATTGTTAACTGTCATAATTGTGGTGCAAATCATGAGTCTAAAAGAGAGAAATGCTTAACATTTGGTCAGCAATGCCACAAGTGTAAAAAATTGAACCATTCTCAAACATTTTGCAAATCAAGTAAACCTCTCACAGTTATAAAGAAGTGTCATTCAAAAAGGCAAATTGATCAAGTAGACTGCAAGTCCACTTTCTACGTTGATGGTGTATCAGTAATTGGTGAAAAGGTTAATGCAGTAAATTTGTTGACAAAAAAATGAAGTGTTTTGTACTGCACAGATCAATGGTAAATCCACTGAGCTTAAAGTAGACACTGGTTCAAAGTGTAATGTTACGTCAGCAGAAACTTTTGCTAAAGTGAGAGCTAAAGAACAACTCAATATGGCTAGTTGTGCGGAACTTGTTGCTTATGGAGCTGAAGAAATTCAAACAGAAGGTTCAGTAATGCTTTCATGTTACTTGGCAAGGAACTGTTGTTTTGTTTTTCCACACTTTTTGTTTTTCCACAGTCTGTTTGGTGTTTTTCAGTTCAAAGGAACTGTTACAGCTTGTTATTCTGTGTAGTTTGAAGAAATGTGCCGTCATTACTGTGTCTCAGAGACAGTTTGAGAATGAATATGCTTTCTTTCACCAAAGAATTTTATCACATAAGTGCATATCCCAGTTCTAATTTTGTTGAAGCCATTTTTTCAGAGTATGCTGATGTTTTTGGTGACAAGTTGAGCAAACTTCCAGTTAAGTATTCTATGAAGTTAGACCCAGAGGTCAGGCCAGTAGCCAGACCAGCAAGAAAAGGTCTGATAGCTATGCAGAATAAAGACAAAGCTCAGTTGGATAAAATGGTGTAGCAAGGTGTAATTTGTCCAGTCACAGAACCAACTGAATGGGTGTGACCCATGGTAGCAGCTCACAAAAAAGGCTCAGACAAAATCAGAATATGTACTGACCCAAGAGATTTGAACAAAGCATTAAAGAGACAGCATCATCCAATGGGTACAGTCGAAGAAGTCGCAGCCCTAACACCGAATGCCACTCTTTTTTCTGTCTTAGATGCAAAAAGTTCATTTTGGCAAGTGATGCTTGATCACAAATCTTCATTACTGACTACTTTCAGTACCCCATTTTTCCAGATATAGATTTCTCAGGATGCCATTTGGAATAAATTCTGCAAGTGATGTCTTTCAGCTTGCAATGGAGCAACTTTTTTCAGGTTATCCTTGTGCCATAGTAGTAGATGATTTATTATTTATTTATTTTTATTTTATTTTACATTTGTTGACTGGGCTAGTCTAGCTGGATACATGTCCATAAGCTCCAATACAGATAAATGAAAAACTTAGTAATCAATATACAAAATAAGACTAAATAAAATATTCATATTAAACAAGCAGATTTCAGGTACATCAACACAAAAATAAAAGAAAAAGATGACTAAATAGTAGCATTAATTATAAAGAAAAAAAAATATTACAGGTTAAAACATAGTATTCTGTGAGGATAAAAAAAACTTGTAGTGCAAGAACGTTTATACTATACAATATGCAGTTATAAAACATACATAAATTGAAAGGCTAAGGTCAAGAGAGGAGACAGGTTAATTAACTACAATAATTAATAATACAATAGTTAATTAACTACAAATTATAAAAGGAAAAAACAAATATATTCTTCAGTAGGAAAAGTATAGGGAGACTCGGCACAGTGTAGTTTGGGAGGAAATGTGTATTTATAGGTAAAAATAATATGTACTAGTTTATGAGTAGTGAGGGATAGGTAGAGCTAAGTTTAATCAGGTGGATAGTAGCCTAGTCATGTTTAGTACAGGGGCACAACCAGTGTGTGTTCTAAGGAAGGGTTTTAGTCTATTTTTGAAGAGTGATAGAGAGGGAGTAGAGGAAAGGTCACTGAGGAGAAGATTCCAGGTTTTTCCAACAGCATTAGAGAAGAGAGATTCACCAGCTTTGTTGTTAGGTTTAGAAGTATATAGAAGATTTTTGTGTGAGGAACGCAGTGATTTCAGATTTATGTATGGAGTGATGAAGGTAGATAGACTAGGAGTACAGGAAGGTTTATAAAGAGTTTTATGGGCAATGGTTAGTTGATGGAATTTAATCATGTTTTGTAGTTCAAGCCATCCAAGCTGCTTTATATTTATGCAGTGGTGGGTTCTGTAAGGGTTACCTGTTGCAAATCTAGCAATGTTATAGTAGGAAGGTGAGGCATAAAGGTTTAGATTAGATGAGTATGTGCTATGGTTGTTCTAGCTGTGGGAGAAAGGTAAGATTTAATTCTATAGAGGGAGCCAAGTTTTTTTACTGACAGTTTTTATTGTATTGTTGATATGGATGCCAAAGTTCAAATTGTTATTAATGGTGATTCCCAATAGTCTGGTAGTTGTGTCAGGTGCTATAATGGTGCCATTAGTGGATATAACTGAGAAATCAAGTGGAGAGGACTTGTGAGTTGGATTGAAGAGGAAAAGTTTAGTTTTTTGGGTGTTCAAAAGAAGACAACACTGTGTAAACCATTGTTCAACTGTGTTGAATGCTTTCTGGGTATGAGAGAGAAGTTCAGATGTGGATTTGGCTGAGCATATAAGTGTCGAGTCATCAGCATATTGCATGCATGTGGCTTGGGGGATGGCTAGATGAAGGTCATTAATAAATATTGAGAAGAGGAGAGGTCCTAGTATGGACCCTTGAGGGACACCAAGGGTAACTGGTTGGAGGGTAGAAAGAGTCTTATGCCAAATTACTGCCTGTTGTCTTTTATCTAGGTAGGACTGGAACCATTTTATAGAAGGTGCGTCAAATTATAGTGATTCTAGTATGTTGAGGAGAATTTGATGAGTGACCATGTCAAATGCTTTAGACAGGTCAATGAATAGTGCTGGAAAAAGGTTATTAAGGTTAAGGTTTTTGTTAATGTAATCTGTAAAGGAAAGGAGGGTGGTGGTAGTGCTGTGTGAAGGTCTGAAACCATGTTGACAGTTGGAAAGTAAGTTATTTTGGGTTAAGTGGTCAAGTAATTGCCTGTGGATACATTTCTCCATGATCTTTGCTAGGGGTGAGAGAAGGGCAATAGGGCGGTAGTTGGAGAGCTCATTTGAGTGTCCGCCTTTATGGAGGGGGATAATATGAGAGACTTTCCATAGGCTAGTTGGAGGCAATGGTAAAGCAGAGCATGATATAAACCTTACGAGAGTTCTAGACAGAGCACATGAAGTGAACTTAAAGCTCAATCCCCTGAAGTGCAAATTCATACTACCAGACGTTACATATGTAGATCATTTATTTACCAGCACTGGCTTGCAACCAGATCCATCCAAGCAAGCAGCCATTATTGAGATGGCAGTACCAGATAATGTTCAAGCTCTACAACATTTTCCTGGTATGGTCAACTATTCAGGCAGGTTTATACCAGACTTCAGTGAGTTAACAGCACTTTTGAGAGAGCTAACACACAAAATGTTACATGGTCCTGGTTGGAACAGTACCAGAAAGCATTTGAAGAGCTTAATAAGGAAAGGATGGCCGGTGCAAAAATGGAACTAGTAAATCAAATGAAAGCACCGAAGACTCAGCAGCAAGTGCCACAATTAGGGCTACAAGTAGTAAATGATAATCCAAACTCGGAGTATGTTCCAAAATGAACAGCAGCAATTTAATGGAAAACAGAATACGTAGCAACAAGTACACCTCACGTTTCGTCAAGAACTTCTTCAGATCAAATCTCAGCACTTGCTGCTGAGTCTTCGGTGCTTTCATTTGATTTATTTGAAGAGCTTAAGCAGGAAATTGCCACCCCACCTACTTTAAGATACTATGATGTCAATAAACCAGTAACCCTTTCCTGTGATGCTTCAAATTTTGGTTTTGGTGCAGTCATTCTTCAAGAAGACAGACCAGTAGCCTATGTATCAAGAATTCTTACCCAAACTAAAATGCAATATGCTTCAATCAATAAATAACTTTTAGTGATAGTATTTGCATGTTCAAAGTTTCATGATTATATTTATGGTCAAGCTATACAGATTGAAACTGATCACCACCTCTAGTTACTATTTTAAGGAACCCTATGCATTCAGCTAAAGTGGGATTACAAAGAATGATGCTCAAACTGCAAAAGTACAAATACAAAACACAAAGGCAAACTTCTTTATCTGGCTGATTATCTAGATCGCCCAGAAATATGACAGCTTCATGCAGAGAATTTTGGCTTTGATGTCATACAAGTGCGTAATATTTCTACTATGAGACTTGATGAGCTGAGAGATCATACAAAGACTGATCCAATTTTGCAAAAGTTCTACCACAACATTAATGTCGGTTGGCCATCAAAGCAATCTAGTGTACCACCTGAAATGCAAACTTATTTTCCTTACAGAGATGAGATGTTGATGGAAGATGGCATTATTTTCAAAGGTCCTAAAATTGTTCCTGCTTCCTTACAACATGAATATTTCCAGATTTTGTATCTTGGTCACCCAGGTTCCAAATCTACCAAAAGAAGGGCGAGAGGACTAGTATTTTGACCCTCTGTAGCAAAAGACATTGATAAAGTACTTTCTTTTTGCTCAGTATGCAATAGTACTAAACCACATTTGCAAAGAGAACCACTTCAGCTAAATCAAGTTCCTGAACTACCTTGGTTAGCAGTAGCCACTGATATATTTGAGTGGAATAGTCAGCATTACTTAGTATTGGCAGACTCTTATTCAAACTGGTTTGAGATTGATTTACTACCTAACCTAACATCCACTGCTGTTATTATTAAGTTGAAATGCCATTTCTCAATCCATGGTAGTCCACACAAAGTTAGTTCTGACAATGGTACTCAATTTACTAGTCAGTTGTTTCAGAAATTTACAAGAGAATGGGACTTTGTACATGTTACTAGCAGTGCAGAATGCCTGCAGTCATATGGGTAGCTGAACATGCAGTGCAAAGTGCAAAGTAATTACTTGAAAGGTCAAAGAGTGACAATACCGATGTCTTTTTGAATTTACTTAATCTCAGAAACATACCCTGTGATGATATACTTGCTCACCTGCTCAGGAACTTCTGTCTAGGCAAACCAGAGCAACGTTGCCTATCAGTTCCAGTTTGTTGAAGCCTAAAGCTAAGAAAAACAGGACAATTAGAGCTCAACTATTCAGAAAGCATTCTTTCTAGAAGTCCAACTATGACTAATCAAGCAGATTTCTTTCATCCATTGAAAGAAGAAGAGACAGTAAGGATACAAACAGCAAACGTTTTCGACCGGATTGGTCAAGTTTCAGGTATATGTACCAAGCCAAGATCCTATTTCGTAGACTCTGAGGGTATGGAGTACAGGAGAAATTAGTAGACATCTTTCTTCTTCATATATCAGAATCAATATTGCAGCATTGTTCCTGTGAGACAGACTCTAGATCTCAGAGCAATCCAGAAGATGTTCCTGTTGTAGAACGTGTTTTAACTTACTTCCATTCCTGATGATGTTCCTAATGCCCCAAAGTTGAACATTCAGCATTTGCTAAATTGGATTCTAAATTTTATGTCACACATTTTGGTCATGTTTCCAGTCCCAGTGTGAAATACACAGTAACCTGGACATAATTGTGTATATGTATTTAGTTCTGTATAACTGCATGACAAAGAATTATTTATATGGGTTGCATGCCAATTAATGCCATCAACATTGCATGATTTATTTCTCAAAGAGGGAGGATGTAGAACAGCGTGTGTTGTACCTTTAAGAAACATTTCAAGGTCTGCATGTGCCTATAAATAGCAGACACATGCTAGGTTCAGTACCATTTTGAGAGTACAGCCAGAGAGTGAGCACGTACGAGAGTAATAGCTAGTTTGTTTATAAGGTTATCCAAGTTAAAGTTATTAAGCTTCAATCCTGTTGTGTTTGTACATAATAAAGCTGTTTGAACAGAACCCATGAAGTCTCATCTATTGTATCCTGACTAGATGAGCAACAGAATATATTTAAATGTAGAATAGCAGCTCTTATATCTGTTAGAAACTGCAACTTTAAACTTTAAAGAAGTGTAGGAAAACAATAAATAACACCAAAATCTTAATGAGTATAATGAAAACAGTCAACGCAAGTGCAAAATGATAGTTCATTTTTTTTTTTTTTTTTTTTTTTGCTAAGGATGGTTTCAGTTTTTCTGAAAATACTAATTCAGTGCTGAAACAATTGCAATTTGCTGCCCATTCTGGCACTGAAAGATTGTGAAAATAAATAAATAAATGAAAAAGCCTCCACATCCCGGGATGCAGACAGTGCCAAGAATGTGTAATCCGATTCAGATATATTCAATGTTAATGAATTCCATTACCTATTTGTGGATTAAACCAAATGCTCTAAATGTTGTTGCAAAGGTCTCCCCTTCCCGGTCCCCTGAAGCTGTCTGTCCCAGCAGCATTTATTTTATAGCAGATATAGTATGATAGGCATTACAGTAAAATACACCTGCAGTATTAGGACTGGGAACACAAATACAAAGGGTGCATATTATGTGTGTCATTACCCATGCTGTACCCACTGAGAACCTTATTTTTGTAGAGAAGTTTGCCTATGGAATGGGATACGGCAACATTAATTTGGACACTACCACACACATGCTCTGGGGTTACCTAACATATCAGAACACATCTGTGGCAGTCTCTAATGCTTCTCCTGTATGTCAACAATATTAATGCCGATATAGTGACCTTCCCCATGTAATACCTGCAGTAACATGGTCAACATACAGGGGAGCTCCTTCCTATATGACTGTGTTGTGTAACACCATTGCATTGAAATTATAAGTCAGTGTGCTCTTTCTCATGGTATATTTTCTAACCTTTCTAGTATAACAAGAAGCATGTGTCTTTAGTAGCTGAGGTAGGGTTCTGTAATGCCTCACTAAATTATATAAGTTGAGGAATTATCCAGCCTTTTATGTGTCTTTGGCAGTTGGGGTAGAGTTCTGCAACACCTCAGTAAATTATACAGCTTGAGGAATTACCCAGCCTTTTATTTGTCTTTGGTAGCTGGCATAAGGTTCTGCAACATCGCAGTAATGTATACAGTTTGAGGAATTACCCAGCCTTTTATGTGTTTTGGTACCTGGGGTAGGGTTCTGCAATGCCTCACTAATTCATACAGCTTGAGGAATTACTCTGCCTTTTCATGCAATCAGGTATGGTGTGCTTTAGCAAGTATAAAATCTCTTGAAATCTGGTCCTGAAACTGCAGACAAACAACATAAAATAATGAAAACCCACATTTATTCAATAATATGTGCTTTGCATTTTAAAAACTAAAAGAAATAAATGACGGGATAATCTTGAAAGCCACAGAACTGAGTGCATGAACTCCATATTTTCCATGTAGTTCAGTCATTACATGCTTATCTGTACATATAACGCCATGCAGATACACAGAAAATATGAAGGGCATCTCCACTGCCCAAAGTTGTCATAGATCTCAACCTTCTGTCTCCAAACTGTGGAGCATTACAGATTATAATGTGGAACAAATGGGCAAAATGGGAAACATGTGCTAACAACTTCAACTAGGAAGATCACTGCAAAGTTAGAGAATGTTACTTCATATTTGCAAAGAGTTCCACCGATGAATTAATATGATTCAGTATCACTTACCTTGGATATTTGTTAAAAATCTTAACAATGGGGGGCGTGGCCAAGGATGAACACAGGATAGCAGCAGATTTCTTCAGCTCCACCAATTTCATTACATTGACAGGAATTAATTACTTAAAAAATTAATTCTTGAAGTAATTTTCTTTCTAAATATGTTTGTTTTATATAGTTCTTGAACTATATCTAAAAAAGAAAGGAAATCTTAATAATATTCCTGTCAGAAATTACTTTGGAAATTTTCCTGTCAGTTTATCAGTCTGAAATGAGTTCTAGTAAGACAAATTCTCAAGACTCCAGCATCAAGAAAGAACGTCAGTCTCTGATAATTATAGTCCAGCAACTTACTGCTAAGATGGATAAAATGGATACTAAAATAGACACTTTCATAGAAAAAACTACAAAACAAATAGACTTGTTACATATGGACCTGCAACAACAGAAGATCCAGATGACAGGCATAGAAGAAGCTGTGAATGACATGGAAAATAAAATACAAGAACAGGAAATCAACATTGAGTTTCTGC